>NC_133620.1:464997078-465101556 GCF_048593235.1 Sminthopsis crassicaudata | reverse complement strand
GTCTCCCTGATGCAGGACTTTTAGCCATTGCATAGTCAGGGGGCCCAGGGTCCCAAAGACTTGTAACTTCTTGCTTTCAAGTCCCCATTTTTTTCTCCTAATTGACCCACAGGTCTAGGATCTTGCTTCTTGCTGATAACCGGGTCACTGTGGACCAATGAGGGTTGGTTCTCACTATTAGTTTTATAATCTTACTTTCTCCAAGATGATTTTTTACTTGCAATAATCATAAGTAAAGCATTTAGTTGACTCATTCCCAAAGCTGTTTTTTTCATGTCTCTCTCTGGGGAGCTAGGGAGGCGCCGCAGGTAGTTCATACAGTGTGTTGTCTTTCTCCCTATATGGTTTCCCCAGTAATCATCACCCCACTGAAGAATCCCCAACATTGAATGAGATCCTTCAATGAGGGGCTCTTTCCATTGAGTATCAGTTTTCCAATGTCTGGGAAACCACGTTGGCTATTTTAGCCCTGGCAGAAGAGGAAAGGGCTGGTTTCAGTCAATAAATATGTCCCAAGCACTGGGGATATTTAAAAAAAAAAGCAAAAGATAGCCCTTTCCCTCAAAGAACTCACCATCTAATAGGAAAGACAATATGCAAACAAATCCATACAAAGTAAACAATATACAGGATAAACAGGAAATGATGAACAAGGAAAATTAAGAAGGGTTGGAAAAGACTTCCTATAAAAGATGGGATTTAATTGGGACTTACAGAAAATCTGGGAGGTCAGTAAGTGAAGTGGAGGAGGAAAAAATGCTCCAGGCACGGGAAACAGTCAGAGAAAATGCCCAGAGCTGAGAGAGATATTGTATCTTATTTGTGGAACAGCCAGAAGGGTGTTATAGAGTATAAAAAGACAAGAAAGATAGAAGGGGGCCAGGTTATAAAGGGCTTTGAACGCCATATAGAGCATTTTGCATTTGATCTGGGAGGCCATAGAGAGCCACTGGAGTTTATTGAGTGGGGGAGGTGACACGGTTGGACCTACACTTTCAGAAAATACCTTTGATGTAATAAAGGATGGAAGGTGTGATGACCGAGTTAGACCCTGGGTACCTTAGAATCAGCCGGAGTCAGGATAAGCAAAAGTCCTTGGTCTTTATTCTTGGTCTTTAGGGGAAGAAGCGAATTGGATGCACGCAGGATCTCCATGACCTCTCCTCTCCTCCAGTGACCCTGGCTTGTCTTACTCCACCCCCTTATCCCTCCTACAATTACCTGTGTACACCAAAAGATCAAGCCAGCACAGGAGAGTGGGAAGGGCCATTTTCCAAGCATAAGCTAATATATACATATATATATATAATATTATATTAATAATAATAATTGTCTATGGGTCTTAAGTGCTCAGTTGTCCAACCTCAGTGCATCAACCCAGTTTCAGCCCTTTACAGAGGGGC
Organism: Sminthopsis crassicaudata; assembly: GCF_048593235.1. Lineage (NCBI taxonomy): Eukaryota > Metazoa > Chordata > Mammalia > Dasyuromorphia > Dasyuridae > Sminthopsis > Sminthopsis crassicaudata. Next base: position 465,100,153 of record NC_133620.1, on the reverse strand, counting down.
GAGAAGAGACAAACCTGCCCTTCCCCAGCAGCTGTTGTAATAATAATCCAGGTGTGAAGTGATGAGGGATAACACTTTTGGGGGGGCAATGTCCAAGAAGAGAAGGTTGAGAGATGCTGTAGAAGTGAAAGCTATGAGAGATGCTGCAGTGGGGATACCAATATGGCTCCAAAGCCCATCAATTTCATGCAGCATCTCTTGTAGATTTCACCTCTGCAGCATCTTTCCTCCTTTTCAGGTGCTCTCTGTGGAAGGGGCAGAATCTTCTGGTCACCTTGGGGCTTATTCACTTCCACTTGCCTTCTATGGTTTCCTTTGTTACATGGACGGTTTGGATTAAGTGACTTTTAGAAGTCCTTTCCAGTTTTAACTCTATATGAAAAAAACAAAACAAAACAAAACAAAATCTCTACTAGTTGTGAATTCAAATCTTCCCTGTACACTTACCACCTGTGTAAACTTGAGCAAATCTCTTAACTTTTTCTATGCTTCAGTTTCCTCATCTGTGAAATGAGAGAGTTGGATTAGGGGTCCCTTCTGCCTTTGATCTTTAATCCCCAAATCCTATAAAAGCAGAAAAGGTGTCCCGCTTTGAGCTTTGTTGGGGGCCACAAGACTAACCAGATCCACTGACTCTAGCACTAGGAGACCTGCAGGAAGGCACTGTGGTCCCCACATGGGAGTAGTGGGAATTGGACTGGGCCTTGCAGGATGGATAGAGTGCAGCTAGGCAGAAAGGTGAAGGGGTGTGGTCCTAGAGGGTCCCCTGGAGGGGTGGCAGGGCACAGTGGGAAGGAGCCTCAGAGTTATGGGAGTTGCTGTATGATGTTGGCAGGAGAGATAGAACAGAGAGAAAAAAACCCAGAAATGCCTCTTGGTGGAATCCTGAGTGTCTATTCTCTCCATCTGGGCATCCCAGCTTCCTGTTGGCTCAGGTGTTGCTAAGCAACAGTCTTTGGATTTCAGGAGAGATAGACGGGAGGAGGAGGAGGGAGGGGAAGATATGGAGGAGACAGACAAGGAGCTGTCTCCAGGGGTTCAGACAGGACCCATGTGCCCATTCTGATACTACAGATGACCCACAAGACCACAAGGCTCTAAGGGAGGCTCTGAGAATCCTGTCTTCCCCATAAATCACATCAATTTTCCAGGCACCAGTTTCCTCATCTGTAACATGAGGACATTGGACATGACAGCAAACAGGGTCCCTCCTAGCCCTCAATCTTGGATCCTAGTCAGTCTGATGACCAGGAGCTCCTCAAGTCAGAGGTGGCTGTGTCTGCCATCAGATGCCCTCAGACGGAGAGCGCTGGCTTTCAGAAATTAAATCTCGAGGCTTGTGGGAGAAGCATAGTCTCTTTCCTAGGCTATCCATCCATTGTTGAATAGGACAGAAGGTGAGAGTTAGAGAGATGATCCAGTCCAACCTGCTCTCATTTTATACCACCCAGGGATAGTGATTGACTTGTCCAGTCCCACAGATTGGGGCAAAGCCAGGATGAAGGCTGGACCCACTTGGCAGTAGAAAGAACCACGGGTTTGGATCATCAGAACCTGATGATCACAACTTATGTGACTTTGGTCAAGTCACTGAACCTCTCTGCCTGAGTTTTCCCATTTGAAAATTGAAGAGATGTCCTGTGAAGGGCCTTCAGATCCAATTCTACCAGCCTGCTCTCCAGAAGGAAGCAGGATGGATAAGGATTTTGGACTCCTGGGTTTCTTCTGCCCTAGCCTTGATCTGTTTGGTTCCAGCATTTTCTCGCCTTTTCTGGAGATGTCAGTAGGGAGAAGTTTGCCAAATCTCCCTTGCTGAGTCATGAAGGAGGGGCAGGGGAGGGCAAGCAGCCTGGCACTATCCCTCTGGGCATCTTCTCTCATTCCCCCTTTAATCCTACCCCCTGACTCAGATGCTCATGACCCCATAAGAATTTTGGAAGCAGGTTTGAGGGGAGGGGCAGGAGGTGTGTCATGTAAGAGGAAGAAGGGGTATCTGGGGGGAGTCTTGGGGTGGCCTGTTTCTGGTTGCCAGAAGTGCTCCCTGCTTCCCCGTTTATGACCCTGAAATTGCCTCCTGCTCTCTTCATCTTCCTCTCAAACTAAATAGAGAGATCATAGGCTGAATCTTGCTCTTTCCAACGGTCTCTGAGGACTTCTTTCACGGTTGTCTCTTCCATGGAGTAAACTGGTCCCTGCCAGTTCCAGAGGAATAGAAAACTGGACCTTTGGAACTGGAAGGAACCATAGAAGTCACTTAGTCCAAAGCCCTCTTTTTTTTTTTTTTTTTTTTTTTTTCAGCAGGAGAAACTGAGGCCAAAAAGTTATAGCGATTTGCCCAGATAGTATCAGCTCCGGGTTTTAATCCAGATCATTTTGTCAAAGCCTCCACTTGGGGGAGGAAGCCTCCATCATGGCCACAAAGTAGGGAGATGGTAATGTTTATCATCATCTCTGGCCCGCGCTTGTCCCTCAGTGGGTCCACTGGTGACCAGTGACTTCTCTTGGATTTTTGTCTGCCTATTTAGAGGAACCTTAGTTCTCTAGCTAGATCCCAAGCTCCCAGGAAGGGTCAGAAAGGATCCTTCCCCAGCTGCTCTGGACACAAGAAATACCCAAGGACTGACCCATGAATGAATGAACAAAAGAAAGCCTTAGTCATCTGACATGAGAACAAAACTAACATCTTTGGGAAGGTGAATCAGAGTGAAGTTCATCACCTGATGCTTACATCCACTGCCTCCCTACCCCGAGGCTTTCCATTGTTAACTAGAAAGATCCAGTGAGTTTGACATTCAGTGCTGATCCTAACCCAGTTTTGCAGCCACATCTCTTTACTTCCCTGCTCAGATCCTGTGTCCAGACAAACACAGGAACTCACTAGAGGGATGGATGAAGTGGGCAGCTGTTTGAGGCATCCCATTCTAGGACTTTTAAAAAATTCAATAGTATTTTCTTTTTCCAATGACATCTAATGATAGCTTTCAACATTCATTTTTGTAAAATTTTGAGTGCTATTTTTTTCTCCCTCCCTTCCACTTAACCCCTTCTCCAAGATAACAAGTAAGCTGATATAGATTGTACAATCATTTTAATCATATTTCCATATTAGTCATATTGTGAAAAGGGGAACCACAAGAAAGAAAAAATAAAACTTTTTTTTAAACAAGTGAAAATAATATGCTTAGATCTTCAGTCTTTTTTTTTTTTTTTTTTTAAACATATTCAGCCAGGTAGTAGGGTGGATAAAAGGTAGTCTCAGGATCAGGAAGGCCTGACTCAGTGTCCTCTCTGGGATCTATACTAGCCGTGTAACAATGAACAAATCACTCAACTTCTCCAGTCCCTCAGTTTTCTCATGTGTAGAATGAAAGAGTTGGATCAGATGACTTCTGATCATCAAGAATCCTATGTCCTTTTTCATGACATCCTTTTTCCTGCCTACTCTCCCACTTTCCAGGTACAACTCAAAGTCCATCTCCATGAAGCCTTCCCTGATTCTCCACCCCTGTCATAAAGAATCACCTCCATTTCCCTTTTTACACTGCAGATGCATCTATAACTCTACTGGTTGGTTGGTCATTGTCTTTCATTCTCAAAGAAGTGATATCAGTATGTTAGAGTAGAATTATGTGTGTCTGACTGGCGAGCCAGACCAATCCAAGCTCAGAATGCCTGCCACGGCTTGGACACAAATATGTATAAACATTTGGGATAGACTCTCTGAGTATCTCATTGCCATTCTGATTTGCTCACAGAGCACAGAATCTTCTCTGATGAGCGCACGCCATGCTGGGTGGTTCTGTGCCAATGTTTCCCATCAGTTCTAAGGTTCTGGAGAAAAATCTTGAGGGTATTCTTATATCTCTTTTTCTGACCATCTCGTGAAGTACTTCTAGACTATCCAAGCTCTTTTTAAGGGACATTATAGTGCATAGAGGACTGGGCCTGGAGTAGGAGGACCATAATTCAAATCCAACCTCAAACACTTACTAGCTGTGTTACCACCCCTGTATTAACCTTCATTTGCCTCAGTTTCTTCATCTGTAAAATCAAGAAAATTATTGCATTTCCCTCCCAGGGTTGCTGTAAAGAACAAATGAGAAAACAATAAAGTGCACAGAGTGCCTGGCACATAGTACGTGCTATATAAATGTTAGCTATTATCTGTACCTGTATCTAACTCTCTGTGATCCCATTTGGGTTTTTTTGGGGGGGCAAGGATACTGGAGGGGTTTGCATTTTTCTTCTTATTTTACAAATGAGGAAACTGAGGCAAACAGGATAAAGGGACTTGCTCAGGGTTATACAGCCAATAAGTGTCTGAGGCCAGATTTGAAATCAGCAAAATAAATCTTTTTGATTCTAAGCCCAGTGTTCTATTCACTGCACCACCTAGTGCCTGGCACTGGGACAATTCTAATCTTTTAAGACATCAAACCTAAATGTGCAGAGGCATTCCCTGGCTCCCCTTTGTTAAATTTGCAGTGTGAGCATTTACACTTTGGAAATTAGCACAGGCTACTTGAAGGACAAGGTTTCTTCCTTGGGCCCCCAAAGTCTAGTTCAGTGCTTTTCACATAAGAGAGACTAGATGAGGGACTTGCTGTTTCACCCTTAGAGGAACACCCTTCTGTGTAATTATGGTCTTAGAGGGTTTCAGTGAGAGGTGAAGCTACTTGCCCGCAGCCACCCACCAGGATTGGGCCAGAAATCAGCCAAGTCTTCCTGATACCTTGGTCAGCTCCCTCTACTAGACCGCTCCTTGTCTTCTCCAATAACTGCCCAGAAAACCTATTCCTGAAGAGTCCATTTGAGGGTCAGCTCCGACTATCTCTTCCCCATCTTTCTCCCTCCCTTGTCAAATTCAGGAATTTCATTGCACCTAATAGGGTTTGTATAGTCTCCATAGTTTGAATAGCCTCAATTGGTGATAAAAGACTGGGATAGCAAGGGGCAGCCTGGAAGTCTGGGACTTTTGAAAGCTGTGGGACTTGAGGGGGTAGGAGGAAGAGAGGCACTGAGGAATGGGAGGCTAAAGGCTAAATGTTGGAGTCCAGCTCCTGTAGTGAGATGAAGGGGGGGACTTTTACCAGGGCCAGGCATAGAGAGTCTCAAATATGAACTCTTCCAAGTTTATTGATCAAAGAGACAAATATATGTATACCTCAAATGCTCATCGACTGGATACAAAGTACACTCTTTGAAGTTTCTCCAGTTTTCTCCAACAAATAAGATCTGCTGAGATGTAAATGATTAAGCAGATCTTGGTTAATTAGACAGAGATTCAAATAGTTGAGATACAAAGGGTAAAGTTTGTCGAACCATTGTCTCAAGTAGCTTTCTCCCAAATGCCTTTAGTCTCTATTGTGGGCTTTCTTTTTTTTTCCCATCCTGAGTTCAAAGGTTTGCCTTTAATCCAAAGAGCAGTGTTTGCATTTCGCTTTAGTCTCTAGATTCTTAATTTATTATATTGACAAGTAGTCTCTGCTATTTCAATAAGGGCGTTTTGGGGAGCCAAGTTATTGTAAGATTCAAGACCTGGAATGAATTCTTATCTCCTGGCCCTCTACAGCTAAGGACTTCGGGACAAGGTTGAAGGGTGCTGAAGACCTTGGAGATTTAAGGTTTTATGTTGGAATTTTAGTCTGAATTGGGGGGTTGGATTGGGGACTATGGCTAGGGAGGATAACAAGTGGGAAAGGTCAGAGTATAAATTCTCTAAAGACAGAAACTGTTTTGATTTTTGTCTTATATCCAAATGGTTAGCACAGTATCTGGGACATGATAGGTGCTTAATAAATGTGTGTTGACTGATCGATCTGGACCCCTTAGAGGAAACTCCTTAGCCATTGACCAACTATCCTTAGGAAATTGGAGATATTGTTAAGCTAGAGAGAAGCAGATGAACTGTGTGGTCTCAGGAACTGCTGTCTTTCTCCCTCCTAACAAGATCCCACCTGGGCCAATTTTCATCACTCTTGATCTTTGTGGGGTATATTCAATGTGAGGATTCTCTCCACCAATACTCTCCACCAAAACTTGTATACAACTTACAGCCTTAAGGGATAACGTTAAGAATTCAAGTATCTCATTCAGAACCAATGTATCAGAGGGGCACAATGTCTTCCTAATTCAGCTCTCTACACACTAGGCCATACCACCCTTCATCTGTTTCAATAACCCACCATCTTATTATTATTATTGTTATTAGATGAACTTTCATCTTGGGGCTCCCTCAGAGCTCTTCACATACCTTGGTGGAAGACCACAACCATTCTCTCCTCATCCTCCTAATAAGAGTATGACAGACATTTACACTTGTGCAGTTGAGTTGGAAGACCACCATCTCTAGAACCAGAGCCTTGTAAGGTCTCTGGTTCTCCAGAGCACTTTTGAGGGCAAGATCTGATATACTTTGTATGTGCCTCTTTCCCCTACCCTCAGCAGCCACATTTACTGAAGCCCCAGAAAAGGGAATTCTTACTGTCAATGTCCTTGATATTGTCACACAGTTCACACATCAGAAAAAGGTATGGTCTTCTCAATGGAAACGTCATTGCTGAAGATGTATCACTATCACCTTTGTTTCTATGCCATCTTATTTTCAGCTGAAACTTCTATATATTTTTATCCACCTTGAGAATAAGACCTATAAGACCTATCTTACTTTTCTCTCAATATCTCTCATGCTTTTTCATCCATCCATTTGATTTTTATCAAAAGGTTTTCTTTTAAGAAACTTAGGGCTTGGAGAGACTTACATGAACTGATGCTGAGTGAAATGAGCAGGACCGAGACATCATTATATACTCCAACAACAATACTCTATGATGATCAATTCTGATGGACGAGGCCCTCTCCAAGAATGAGATGAACCAAATCAGTTCCAATAGAACAGTGATGAACTGAAGCAGCTACACCCAGCGAAAGAACTCTGGGAGATGACTATGAACCGCTACATAGAATCCCCAATCCCTCTATTTTTGTCCGCCTGCATTTTGGATTTCCTTCACAGGCTAATTGTACACTATTTCAAAGTCCAATTCTTTTTGAACAGCAAAACAACTGTTTGGACATGTATACATATATTGTATTGAATTTGTACTCTAACATATTTAACATCTATTGGTCAACTTGTCATGTGGGGTGGAGGAAGGAGGGGAAAAATTGGAACAAAAGGTTTGGCAATTGTCAATGATGGAAAATTACCCATGCATAGATCTGGTAAAAAAAAAACTATTAAAAAAAACTTAGGGTTCAACAAAGTCACCAACTGTCTTAAACCCTACCACAAATCACTACCCTTTTCATATGGTCCACAGCCCAGATCAATAAATCCCATAGAAAGGATAGCAAAAAACTGTAAACTTTCTGAGGACAGAAATGATTTGTTTTTGTTTTCATACTTCCAATCCCTAATGCAGTTCCAAACTCGTCCAAATGCACTGAATTGATAAACACCAATTAATCTACTTCAGATTCCTTAGCTCCCCCAAGTAGAGACCCAATCAATTTAATCATCAAAATATTTTTTTCCAGCTTTATTTAGGAAACACAGTAAATGTTCCAGTATAAAATAGCAAGGGAAGGGTGGGGGGAGATAGAGAGAAAGCAGACTGATAGATATGCTTCAAGGGATCAGCCCAGGAGAGAGCAAGGGCTCCCCAGTGGGATGGCTGAGGGCGTGGGGTCTCTATTTGGAAGCTGCTCCTTCTGACTTTTTTGCATCAGCACCTCCAATCTCAGCACGGGTTTCAAAGGTAACTGGAATAGTGACTTCTGCAGATTGGATGGCAGGCTTGGGCAGAGGGGCTTCCACAGACAGCGTCCCATCGGGGGACAGAGAAGACACAACTGAGGTGGCGTCTACACCAGGGGGCAGGCTGAAGAGAGAAAGGACAGAGACTTGAGTTGTAAGACCACTGTTGGGATGCTAGGACAGCCTGTCAGAAGTTAAGGGAGAAGAGGGGCCACTTCTCAGCTTTATATTTCCTCTAGTCGAGGCAGAGTGTTTTGTATATCATAGTCATTTAATATAGGGGTAGGGACTGGTCTTGTGATTTCATTGGTATAGGAACTTCTGGGTGAAGAAACAACTAACGGTTTAGGCTGACCCTTTCTCTGAACCTTAAAGTTTTAGAGAGTTACCTAGGACATTGAGAAATTAGATTACTTATCCAGGATCACACGGCCAAGATGTGTTGGGATTGGGGACCTTGAACCCTTCTCCTCCTGGCTTTTAGACTGATGTTCTGTCCAGTGTGACATGCTCCCTCTCTAGACTCTTAATATATGGAGTTTTTTTTTTTTTTTTTTTTTTTTTTCCTGAGGCAATTGGGGTTAAGTGACTTGCTCAGGGTCATACAGCTAGGAAGTGTTAAGTGTCTGAGATCACATTTGAACTCAGGTCCTCCTGACTTCAGGGCTGGTGCTCTATCCACTGCGCCCCCTAGCGGCCCCTATATGGAGATTTTTTATTTTTCAAATAAACCTTTCTGCAGGTTAGAACCTTTAGCCCTAGCCCTGAGCTCTCATCACCAACAATAAGCTTTCAATCTTGGCAGTTGAGTCCCCATCTCTAGGAGCTTCTATCCCCATCACAGGGACCCATTTATACTCATAGACATCCTAAGTTTATAGCTGAAAGGAACCTTACAGGTCATCTAGCCCAACCCCCTCTTTTTAAAGAGTTAAGTCAAGTCTCTTTTTTTCAGGGTCACAAATGGCAACAGTGGGATTTGAATTCAAGTCCTTTTGACCTCCAAGTGGAGCATTTCTCTCTTTCTTTCTCACTGTATACCTTGAGGACTTCCTACTCCCTATACACCTTGACATTTAAGGCCCAGACAATTGCCCCCAGACCCTAGTTTGGAGTTCTGGGGGGGGGGGGAAGCACAGGGAAGGAATAAAGGGGGCATGTTTGGGAATTGGAAACTCCCCCAAAGGACCAGCTCCCTCTCCAATACTCACGTATATTTCCTAGTAAAACATCTGGAGATGAAGCCGTGCTCATCTTGTCTCTCTTCATGCTTGCCTGAGGGAAATAAGAGAGAAACAAATGAAGGCTGGGGGCCTCTGGGAGACACACAAGACCACCCCCCTTTGCCTCCCCAGCTGTTTTCTCATAGGCTCCCCAGGATTGGGGACCTTAGAGACCAATATTTAATAGAAGAGGAAATAGCCCAGGGAAAGGAAATGACTCCAAGGCTACACCGCAAAAGCAGAACCAAACTTTTGAACTGGGAATCTCTGGCTGAAGCCCCAGTGCTTTTCCATAATTCTTTGTAAAGTGCCTTCTCTTGCCTGGGGAGTTCCCATGATGCCCGGATCCTGAAGGGATGGGGGAGTGCAAAAGTTCCCAAGGCTTTTTTTTTGGGGGGGGGGGCAAGTGGTTTTCTTGGAAGCTTCAAGCAATGGCAGGAGTGGAACATGCCCAGTAGAGACTGGGAGTTGGGAGAGCCTGGAGCTGGGGGTGGGGGCTTAACTCCAGGACCCTGAGCAGAGGCTGAGCAGGTTCCCAAGGTAGGCAGGGGTTTGGGCTCCGAGCCGTGTTTTTGACTTTCTTTGCATCCCCAGCGCTGAGTAAAGTGCCTGGCATACAGTAGGCACTTAATAAGTGCTTCCTACTAATGCTTTGCGGGGAATCGGGGCTTCGCCCTGCTGGGGGCTCGAGCCTGGCACGTGAGGGAAAAGGTTTGGGTTCCTCTCCTCCCCATGTGCAGCAGTCAGAAACAGGTTTTCTCCCTGCAAGTCCAGGCTAAGAGAGGGGACAGCGCGGAGCGGCTGGGTGGGGTGGGGGGAGAGGGAAGAATGTTGGGAGGGGCCTCTGGGGTTAGGTTAACCCGTCCGTGCCCGGCCCGGCGGGGGTGCCCAGCCCTTCCCCCCAGCCCCCCAGCCCCGCCCTATCCCGGACAGCCAGGGACCGACGGCGTTTTCAGGGTTCTCCCCGAGGAAGGCTGGCCCCCCCCGCCAGGTTTGCCCCTCCCCCGCTTGCCCCCTGAGGGCCCCCCGGGCTCACCGGTGATCTCCACCACCCCATCCTTGGTCTTCACCGTGAGCTCCTCGGGGGCGAAGTGGTTGACGTCGAGGGTGACGCGCCAGCGGTCGGCGGTGTGCTGGATCTCCGATATGCCCCGGCTCAGCTGGCGGCTGAGCGCCCGGCTGTAGGCCTGCGCGGGCGGCGGGGGGACCAGGGGCGCGGCGGCGGCGGCGGCCGGGACCTGCTCGGCCACGGGGCTGGGCAGCAGGCGGACGTAGCCCGGCCAGCTGGTGTGGCCCGGCCACTGGTACCAGTCCTCCGGCAGGCGGGGCAGCCCGAACGACTGGTCGAAGAGGCGGCTGCTGGCCGGGTACCAGTCCCGGAACGGGTCCCAGCTGGGGCTCCTCTGAAAGGTGAAGGGGACTCGTCTCTCCGTCATGTCCAGGCTTCGGCGGGGCTGCTGGGGACCGGCTGCTCTCCCGGGGAGCTCTGGGAATGAGTGGCGGGGCTGCCCGGCCCGGCTATAAAGAGGCCGAGCCAGTTATTTTTAGCAGGCGGGCTCAGGACTCTATTAATGGTAATTACACCGGGGCAGAGAGCCTGGGGGGCGGGGGCGGGGGCCGGGCCTGGGCCACGTCCACCCCCGGAGACGCCTCGGGGACGGAGAAGGGAAGAGGGAGGGAAAACAAGTCCAAGCCCTGCCCAAGCCCTGGAACTTTCCCTCATCTTTCTGGAAAGTGAGGGGGGGGGGGGCTGGAGGAGTGGGGGCGTGGTGGGGGGAGAATCTCCTCTTTCCTCCCCCTTCCCCGGGCGCTTGGATCCGAAGCCAGCCCGGGGACTGAGTGTCCCAGAGAACAGGATGTGACCGGGCTGCCCCTCTCCCTCCTGTGGCATCCCCTCCGATAAGTGCCTCTCCTCCTTGCCCAGAGAGGTTGAGACTTGGCCAGGGACCCACAGAACGGAGACGGGGACCGGGAGACTCGCAGCCACATAAACTTTAGAACTGGAAGAAACCCTGACGCCCCTTCTCCCATTTTGCTGATGAGAATACTGAGGCTCTAGGAGTCAGTTACTTGGCCAAAGTCACTCGTTAGAGTGACACTCGAAGAATCATGTGACTCCTAACTATACATTCATCCTGACAGGGGAACACTTGGGCAGGAGGGCACTTGGGGGGGTGGGGAATAATAAAGAAACCCTCTTTGCTTCAAAGTCTCAGCTTTGAATCTCACCTCCTTTCCCCTCTTCTCCCCGCTCCCTCCCTTTCTCGCCAAGGGTATTTTCTCTCCTCCTCATCCTCTGTACCCACCCCCTGCCCTTGGTCTCTGGGGGTACTTCTTTATCCAGTTAGCTCTTAGCCCTATGACATAACCTAATCCCTGACAACAGGCACACACACAGACCCCCCAGGGGGGCTGGGACACCCCAATATCTATTCTTGGGGGATTTGTGAAACTCAGTAAATATTCCAGTATAATGGTGTGAGAAGGGGGGGCAGGGATTGGGATTCTTTTTTTTTTTCCCCCTGAGGATGGGGTTAAGTGACTTGCCCAGGGTCACACAGCTAGGAAGTGTCTGAGACTAGATTTGAACTCGGGTCCTCCTGAATTCAGGGCTGGTGCTCTCTCCACTGCGCCCCCTAGCTGCCCCCAGGGATTGGGATTCTGACACTGAGACACTGAGGAGACAGCACCCTCTCCATCCTCTAGGCTGGGTAGCACAGGACAGCCTCCCCTTGCCCTCTTCGAATACTCTATCGAAAGAACTTTCCAAGATCAGAGGTTCAGATCTCACCTCTGACACAATATCTGGGGAATTTATTTATTCACTTTCTCAGACCTCAGTTTCCTCATGTGTGAAATGGGGGGATTGGACTAGACAGACCCTGAGGTCTCTTCCAGCTCTAGAGCTGTTTCTAGGAAGGCTCCAGCCAATCCCCCCTCCCCCACCAAGTTCTGTGGGGTCTGTGTCCTCATCTCTAAAACGAGGGGCTGTGACTAAATGACCTCAGAAATCCCTTCCAGCTGGTTGTGATCCTTTGACCTCCAAATTCTGAGATCTAAATCTCTGCTCCTATTACTCATCGGTGTCTCCCCCTCCCCCTCCCCATCCCTAGGTCAAGGAGAATGGAGAAATGAGTGAGCTCAAGCCCGTAAAAGGCTCCCAACTCCAAGATGAGACAGATGATTGAAACCCACACCGTGTCCCTTCCCAACGGGGCTGGAGCAAGGCTGGTGAGATCACACCTATAAAATGCTTTGAGCAATCTGGAAGAAAGGGAGGAGAAGGGTAGGAAATCTACCCAGCTTCCCCTGCCCTCACCTCTCCACTGCTCCGGATCTTTTCCATTTTAAGAAAACAAGGAATAATCCAAACATCGAAAACCCAAGAATTCGAGTTGGATTCTTCTGTCTGAATTGTTCCCAGTGACTCTCCTCCTACCAAGTTACTCCAGCCAAGGGTGGGGCCGCTCTGAGTATCAGACAAGGTTAGGTGGTAGAGGGGGGGGAAGCCCTGGAATCTTTTTTTTTTTTTTTTTTTCCCCCTGAGGTTGGAGTTAAGTGACTTGCCCAGGGTCATACAGCTAGGAAGAGTTAAGTGTCTGAGACCAGATTTGAACTCAAGTCCTCCTGAATTCAAGGCTGGGGCTCTATCCACTGCGCCACCTAGCTGCCCCGAGCCCTGGACTCTTTAAACCATGGACCAGAGTGTTTGTGGATGTCATATTTCCACTGGACGACCTCCCCTCCTCCTGCTCCCTCTTTTCCCCAGTTCTTTTGAGATGGGGAAGCAGGGATGGAGGGCCAGGAATTCTGCTGTGCTTCTATGCAGCTTGCCTCCTCTGTTCTTCCAAGCCCCACCCAAGCATGTTTTCTGAAAAAACAGGTGAGATCAGAAACCACAGGGAGTGCCAATCTTCCCCGTTCACCTTGCCCTCCACCTTGTGGAGTCTGGGAGTCTCTCCTCATTGGGAGGAAGGAGCTGAAAGCGTCTGGATCTCTTTCAAGTTAAAATCTCCAAGCCTTTTATAACTCTCCACAAACGCCAGCTGGGTTCTGTGGGTGTGGGCTGGAAACAATCTGACAGGTTAATTTTCCTTCATCCTTGCCCAGGAGGACTGTACCCACCCTTCGGAGAAGTGTGGAAACCAGGGGAAGGTCAGACAGCTGGCAGTGGCTAAAATGGAATCAGACCCCAAAGTCTGCATCCCCTGAATCTCTCTCTGTGTCGCTCCAAATTCATGTCCCCTCCCCTCAACTTCCTTAAATTTGTGATCTCCTGACTGCAGATATATTTGACTGGAACAAATTCCTGGCTGTGGTAGGGAAATCATTCGAGAGTTCTCCTTAGTCAATACTCAACTATCTTTTCCATCAAGAATGAGACTGGGGGCAGCTAGGTGGCACAGTGGATAGAGCACCAGCCTTGAATTCAGGAGGACCCGAGTTCAAATCTCACCTCAGACACTTAACACTTTCTAGCTGTGTGACCCTAGGCAAGTCACTTACCTCAGAGAAAAAAAAAAAAAAAAAGAATGAGACTAAATCCAAGGATGGAATAGACTGGAGAGAATAGAAGGGATACGTAGGGAAAGGGAGCAGGGCCATTAAGGAAAAGCCTGGGGCTAGGGAAAGGAAGGGACATTTCTGGAAGCTAAAAGGTTCAGCTCAGAGCTAAAGCTTTGAGGAAGTAAGCCATAGGGAGAAACCACTGGGGTCATACTGGACCTCTGAGGAATGAACATGAAGGTATATGGATCCAGGAAAAAAAAAACTTTCTCCAAGGCCAGCTACTCTTTGTGTCTATGATTGTCCCCATGGAAAAGGCTGTCCATGTGCCATGAAATCATCTTAGAGTCATCCAAGACTCTAAAAAAGAAAAGGGTTTGCTCAAGATCCCACTGTGACTCAGTGACAGGATTGAAGAGAGCCCAGGTGACAGTGGGATGGGGGTTGGATGAGGAGAAGAGCTGGAAGGAATTTTAGCTTGGTCATAGCTTCGAGCTCCTGGGTAAATCACTCCCCTAAGCAATGAGGGGTTTGGACTAGGTAACCTCTAAGTTGATCCAGATCTTAATTCTCTGATCCTAGAGCCTCGATTTGCTTTTTGTCTCCTGCCAGCCCTGAGGGTGGGAGGGTAACACTAGACACAAGAATACAAGGATTGAGCAGGAAGCTAACTGTACTGTGCTCACCTGCCCAGGCTTGGTGATCCCCATTCCCCACCTAGCCCAGGATTTGGTCTCTTATCTTACACCTCCTGATGTAGCTCCCTACCCCCCATAGCCCCTAAGTCCTTCCCACTTCTTTATCTCCTTTTAGAGGCTGGGCTGCTCTAAGATGGTAAATTTCCTGGGCATGTTTGGAACGCCTGGGTTTTAATCCTGGCTCACCAAAGGTAGGACCCTGGGCAGGTCATAGAGTCAGAGTTGGAAGGGATCTTAGAAACCATCTAAGTTGATCCCATTCTACGGATAAAAGAACTAAGACTCAGGAGGATCATATGACTTGCCTAAGGTCACACTGGAATCAGTAATCACTCTGAACCTCAGTTTCCTCATCTTTAAAATGGGATACTAATAGCCTGCTCTACTAAAATTGCTGTGAGACTAAGAAATTTATAAAAAAATCAACATAACAATGTCAATTATTATCATTATATTATTAGCATTATTATTATCCATTAGGAGTGGATTCTCCTGGGATTGCTGTGAGACTGAAAATCAATATAACATCATCAGTTATTATTATTATTATTAGCAGTTTGGAGGAGTGGGTAGAGAGCTGGCATTGGAGACCTGGGTTCAAGTATTCCCTCTAACCCGAGTTCAAATCTGGTCTCAGACACTTAACACTTCCTAGCTGTGTGACCCTGGGCAAGTCACTTAACCCCAGCCTCAGGGAAAAAAAAAAAAAAAAAAGTACTCCCTCTAACACATCCTGGCTGTGTGATCTCTAGGAATCCGTCAAGATATTGGGAGGCACCCTGTTTTCCAGAGCTGAGTTTCACAAGCAGGCTGGGCCCTGAGTTTGGCATAACAACAATCCTTTGTGCTCTGGATGATCTCACCCTTTGGCAAAACCACGTAATTATTGTATTCCTTTGACCAGCACCAGGTGTTCTCTGAGCTTGGACAAGCTTGGAGAATATCCATGTTCTGGTCCTGAGGTCCTGCTATGACTCAAACTTGTCTCATTGTCATGTTACCTCCCATTGTCAAGTCTATGGCGCATTTCTTAGCCATAGGTATAAGTACTGAGATGAGTTCTACACAGCCTTGGGTTCTCCCCCCCCCCAAGGGTGGGGCCCCCACGTATATCCTTCGTGGCTAGCCATTTCCTTGACTTTGACATTAAACTTCTCTTTGATTTCTGACTCTCCTGCCTCCACCCTGCTCTGTCCTGTCCTGTCCTTACATAGGTTAGAGGCTGGTTCCACCCAGTTGACAAAATTTATATTTCAAAGAAGGTACTTATCTGCATTGATGGAGAGACTTTCTTCACCTGGGAGTTCTCTATATCATTAAAATCACAACCTCTGTTCTCTGATCATTATTAGGAGACAAACCTAAACTGGGAGTTAGGAGACTTATGGACCAATTCTAGCTTTGTCACTAAAGCCATGACCTTGGTCACGCCCTTTGCTCTCTCTTAGTGTTAAATTCAACCCTCTCTTTCTTCCAAGATTAATGACCTCTTCCCAAACATTAAAATGTTGTTTTTTTTTTAATTGAGGTTCCCCCCCCCCTGTAAATTGAGGATATTGGACAACATGATCTCTAAGATCCCTTGATTCAGCTGCTCTGGTAGAGGCAGTGTGGTGCAGTGGAGAGCAAGCACTGGCTTTGGAAACAAAAACTCTGTTCCATTTCCACTGCTGACCCTTTTCCTATGTGATCTTGGGCACCTAAATTCCCTGTTTTGGGTCTTGACTGCCTTATCTATAAAATGCTGGAGTGGGACTGAATGATCTGAGGGCCTTTTAGGATTCTAGTTTTCTGATCTTAATATCACTAAGGAAGGAGAGAGATCTTTTAAAAATTAAAAAACAAAAACAAAAACAAAAATATCTGAGTTAAAAAATATATTTGTTTTGTTTTTGAGAAAGGCAGCCGAGTTCTAAAGGATTTTCTTAGGAAAGCAAAGGCAAAGGGGCAGTGAGAGGTTGAAGTGAAAAGGGTCAAGGAAGATCTGAGTTCAAATGTGATCTCAGATATTTAACACTTTTTTTTCCCCTGAGGTTGGGGTTAAGTGACTTGCCCAGGGTCACACAGCTAGGAAGTGTTAAGTGTCTGAGACCACATTTGAACTCCGTCCTCCTGAATTCAGGGCTGGTGCTCTATCCACTGCACCACCGCTGCCCCTATTTAACACTTTTTACTGTGTGATTCTGGACAAGTCACTTAACTCCAACTGCCTCACCCACAAGGGGGGGGGGGGTGATAAAAGTACAGTCACTCCTACCACTTCTGACCCGACTGGGGAGAAGTGTGACAAAGAGGAGTCCAGACTGGATTACTGGAGGGGAAGTCCTGTCAATACCCATCCCTGACTATATTGGGGGAGAGAGAAAAATGGGGTGGGTGGTAAGAACATTCCAAGCTGTTCCTTAGGATTCCAGAAAGTTTAGGGGAAATCCCTGTTCCCCGTCAAGGCCCATCTCGGCCCCTCCTGCGGGATCGGGTTTATTTATCTGATGGCAATATTGTGTCCTCCCCTTGGATTTCATGAGTGACAGGTGACCCAAATGTTAATGACAACTTCACGTGGGAGGAGCCCTGCCAAGGACATCGTCAGGGGACCGAGGCCCCAGGAAGGGAGGGGGCTGAGGGTGAAGCAGGGGGCGGCAGACAGACGGGCGCTCTCAGGCCCTTTCCTCACCTGTCAGCTGAGGACTTTGGCCTCCGTGGCCTCTAAGGTTCTAGTTCTGGATCGGAGGTGCTGGGCCCGTGAGACCCCCAGCTCCGGGGGCCTTTCAGAGCCTGGAGACTGTGGGCGCGTGCCGGGGGCACTTGGCCAACGCCCCGGAGGAAGGGCCCCGTGGGGGAGTCACTATCCAGGGAGGGGACAAGCCCCTCCTCCCACTCTCTGGCAGCTCTGGCCGGGCCCCGCAGCCTCTCCCGGACTTCTCAGAGCATCGCGGAGGCTACTCCGGGAGGGGCCCGCGGGAGTGGGGGTAGGGGGTGACCTGGACCTCGGGCCCACGTGGGGGAAGCGGGGCGGGGCGGGGCGGTGTCCCGCGGGCAGGCTGCCAGAAATCTCTCCTCCGTCCCCGCCCCTCCCCCGCCCCAGGGAAGGGACTCTCCCCGCGGACAGCTAGCCTGTGGCCGAGCCGGACCCCGCGGACGCCTCTGGGGGCGTCGAGGCGGCGGCTTTGCGCGAGCGCGGGTCGGAGCAGCTTCCACCCCCAGCGCGCGAGCTCCCGGGGGACAGCCTGGGCGCGGCCCCGCCCCGGACTCGCTCTCCCCGGCTGGAAAACGAGGAGCTCGGCAGGAGAGGCGCTGCAGGAGCTCGCCCCAGTCTGTCAGGTGGTTCGGTGGCCCGGCTCCCCTCCCCCCCCCAGCCTGCTGACTCATGTTGCAGCAAATACTGAGGGGGGGGGCGGGATGGGGCGCCGTGGGGCCGCTCGGAGAGCCGGAGGGCTGGTCCTGCCGGCCCGGGGACAGCGCCCCGCTCCCGGCCTGGGAAAAGCAGGGGGAGGCTTCGGTCCCGTCCCTCCTTCATTAACGGGCGTTTATTAGGGGGAACAGAAAGAAAGATGGAAGTGACTGGGCTGGACAGGGGCGCATTCGGCAGGTCTGCCGTTAGACCACACACCACCGAGAATGATTCCCCGTACTGAGCCTCCTTTCCCGAAGCGGAGTCCTCCATCCTGACACTGAACCCCCAATTCCTGACAGGGATAAGCGGAGTCCTCCGTTCCTGACACTGAACCCCCAATTCCTGACAGCGATAAGCGAAGTCCTCCATCCCTGACACTGAACCCCCAATTCCTGACAGGGATAAAAGGAGTCCTCCTTTCCTCACACTGAACCCCCAATTCCTGACAGGGATAAGCGGAGTCCTCCATCCCTGACACTGAACCCCCAAATCCTGACAGGGATAAGCGGAGTCCTCCGTTCCTGACACTGAACCCCCAATTCCTGACAGCGATAAGCGAAGTCCTCCATCCCTGACACTGAACCCCAATTCCTGACAGGGATAAGCGGAGTCCTCCGTTCCTGACACTGAACCCCCAATTCCTGACAGGGATAAGCGGAGTCCTCCATCCCTGACACTGAACCCCAATTCCCGATAGTGATTCCGCTTTCCGAAGTGGAGTCCTCCATCCCTGACACTGAGCCCCCAATTCCCGACAGAGATTCCGCTTCCCATCCTTCCGCATCCTTCTGCCTAATCTTGAGCTGCCTGCATCCCTAGCGAGGGCATCCTTTCCGACACTGAGCTTTAGCACTGCTGACACCCAGCACCAGACACAGTACCGACTTCGGGCTTCCTTACGCAGCAGGAAGCCCTTAGCCTTCACACCGAGTCCCCCCTCTGTGTTTAATCTGCCGCAGGGACCTGACAACGTCCTACTCTTGGGAGCTACTGAGTGAACAGAAAAAAAACCCTCAGTCATATTTGCAAAA
Organism: Sminthopsis crassicaudata; assembly: GCF_048593235.1. Classification (NCBI taxonomy): domain Eukaryota; kingdom Metazoa; phylum Chordata; class Mammalia; order Dasyuromorphia; family Dasyuridae; genus Sminthopsis; species Sminthopsis crassicaudata. The sequence goes on along the minus strand of NC_133620.1, from coordinate 465,081,542 downwards.
TCTCTGGTCCCTGAGCAACTCGGCTCTGAAATGGAATTGGCTGCTGGGGTGCCGCTGCAGCTGCGCACACATCCCCCGCACAGCCCTGACCTTAGCCAGCCCTTCTCAAGTCAACACCTGCTGCCTCCTCCTGTTAAAACTCGGCATCGACAGCCCCTCTCACTCATTGTTCTCCCTTTGGGAGACACAATATGATGGTCTGCGTCAAACTGCGGACCCCACCCAAGAAGGTAATCTGTGCTCCACTCCTTCAGCCCAGCCCGAGCTTTCTCTCCACTCTCACTGCTACACCTGGAGCAATTAATTGTCCAACCCCAGCAGCCTGATGGGAAACAATGCACAGCATCCTGTTGCCCAGCAATGATGGATCCAGTCCTGGAGACCCTATAAGGAAATGGGGAAGAGGGGTGGGTCTGGTTGGGGGTGGGGAGGCTGGATTGCTCTTTCAGAGAATGGTAAGGGTCTGAGAGGAAGATGCCTCGGATCTTTCTTTTATGAAGGGGGATAGGGATTCCTTCTCCTTATACTCTAACTGGAAAAGGGAAATTTCCAACTACTTTTCATTAAGCTATGGGGGGGGGGGGACTTAAAAATTAAAAAAATTGGTCCTGACATAGTGTTCCTCTTTCTTCATTCCCTGGACACGGTCTCCAGGTTTGAATGATGGCAGCCATTATTTCTCCATCCGCACAGGCTGTGAGGTCAAGGAGAGTGCGAGTCTTCTGAGAATTCCTTCCCTTCCCTTGGAATTCTCTTCACCTCATCTACACTTTGTTGTCTAAGGGTGGATGGTTGAACTAGACTCCTGTCTATGCCCTTGTCACATTTCCCATGACACCTTTCCAGATTCCCACATTTCTAAATGCCCTCTCCATTCTGAAATTGTTATAGTGACTGATAATGAGGTAGCAACACAGATCCTTTCTTTTTCTGAGGCTGGGGTTAAGTGACTTGCCCAGGGTCACACAGCTAGGAAGGGTTAAGTGTCTGAGACCAGATTTGAACTCGGGTCCTCCTGACTTCAGGGCTGGTGCTCTATCCACTGCGCCACCTAGCTGCCCCTGAAATACCATTTGTATAAACTCTTTGGGAGTAGGAAATATTTCTTGTTTTTATTTGTTTCTTCTGAATCTGTGGTTTCCTGGATGTAGGGAGCTCTTAGGGCAGAAAATCCTTTCCTCTGCAAAGTATAATCTTAAAGAGCTACCCCAGAAATAAAGGTTAAATAACTTAAGCAGGATCATACAGCCAATGCGTCAGAAGTGGGCTTTTTCTTGACCCCCAGGTCACTGCTCTCTCCATTAGGTCACATTTCCTTTCATGTAGTAGATATTTAATAATATTTATTGAATTGGATTGAACTTGAAGATAGTGGGGCAAGCTCTGAGGAACTGCTTCCTCCCTTTAGAGACTTCCCTCACTGATGCCAGATTCTACTATTAGGGATTTATTCTTTTGGAGTCAACATTGCTCTCTCTAGGTTTCATAGTCTCTCATAATTCAGAGGGAATGAAAGGATTAGACCCTTCTCTGTGACAGGTCGAGCCAGGACTATAGGAATGGGCAGGTATGGGAGAGATGTGGCAGACAAGGGAAGGAATGCTCAAAGGGACACAGGAAGGGAAGGTGGGCAAGGATCTATCTCTGTGACTTCACCAGGGTCAAATTAGTTCTCTCTGCCCTCAATTTCTTCATTTGGGTGTATCTACGGGGACTCTTCTCAGTTCTACCGCACAGGATTCTTCTCTACCTTCAAGACTGAGCTCAAGTATCACCTTCTCCATAAATCTTACCCCGCCAGTTACCTAGTATTTGCCTTTATTCTCTTTATATTTGTTCTGTGTACATACACACATTTATATACTGTTATTGCTCTCCCATCTCCACACACATTAAAATGTAAGCTCCTTTTTTTTGTAAACATTGTGTCCTCAAAACTGTGTTTGGCCCATAGCTGGAACATAAACATTTGTCGATTGATCGGCAAAGTGAAGGGATTGGATTCAATGATTTCAAGCGTTCCTTCTGGAACTGACATTCGATAATAAAGTTATAAAAAAAAAATCTACCCCCCTTTGGAAAAAAAAAAACAGCCCCCACATACGGGGGGAACAACTGAACGCTCAGCCCCACATGACAGGGACAGTGTATACTTTGTGTTTTATTGTATTCCAACCATCTCAAGGAAACTACACCTCGACTCAGGATCAGAAAGAAATCAAAGAAAAATGAAAGGAAAACCCAGGCTGACTCCTACCTCAGAAGGGATCGAGGCAGAACAGCATCCTGGCCTACCCGAGGGGACAGGGCACGGGCTTGTTCTCCATATTGTGGGTCAGGTTACCCCCTCCCCCTCCCCCCAGATGGACATGACTGGATTGAGGAAGACTTGGTGATATCCCTGATGCACAGCTCCTGGAAATGGGGTGGGGAACAAAAGGGATGAGGGAATACTGCGGGAATCAAGAAGGAACAGGGGGAGGTGGGGTCCCTAGGACCCTCCCCCCCAAATTGTCCTTTGCCAGGGCCAGAGCAATGTGTGCCTAGGGCAGGGGTGGTGAGGAAGATACCCTCTCCCCCAGGGAAGGAGCAGCAAGGGCCAAAGATCCTGATACCTGGCTTGGCAAGGTGGATAAGGGTATGTGTGGTAGGGAGAGGAGTGGTCCCAGCCTTCAAGGCCCGGGGGAGAATAAATAAGACACAAATAAATTAATTAATAAATAAATTCCATAGCAGCCTAGTTCCCTGGGGGAGGGGAATGTTGCTGACTTAGTGTAATACTGGCCCTGGAGTTCCCAGTCCCTTTGAGACTGAGCCCAACTTTGAAGGTTAACTAGCCCCCTTTGAGCAACTACTTCTGTAAGTCCCGTTGGAATCGGAGTCACTTCTCGGGCCCAGCTCCGTAGATCCCAGGGCAGGACAGATGAAAGAGACTTGGGTATATGTAGGGAAGTACGTTTACCTCAGAGGAGGGCCATGCTGAAGGCTTAGTCGATGGGTTTTTCAACCCAGGTGAAATACATAATGGCAGGGGCCATCAGCCCTGGGGAGGGGAGAAAGGACATTTTGGGTGAGGTTTCCTTCCTGAGTCCAACAGTCAGCCTGACGGGGTCACTTGTACCTCCCCCACCCCCAATGTCCAGCTCGGTTTCTCGGGGATGGAAAGGTCAGCCGCTCCATCCCTCTGCCTTTTAGCCGCCTTAGGAAAAGAGCCATGTCTCCTTTCCTTCCTTGGGATTACTCCATGAATGGCCCCATGGCTCAAAGGTCAAGGAGTCTTCCACTTAATCTGGGTCCTACTCACTGTATTGTTGGACCCTTCCTCCCAGATGTTTCTAATGGGAATTGAAGCCAGAGGCCCCCTTTTTTCAGGAGCATTCCTGGGCATCAAGCGTTGAGCTCCCCCAAGAGAAGGCCAAAAGAAAGAAAGGAGAGTCCAGAAGGCTGAGGGAAAGAAAAGAAGGCTTGAGACAGGAGGGCAGATATGGAGGGAGAGGAGGGCTTCGGAAAGTTGCCAGGTTTCGCTTTTTCTGCCAACCAATCAGGGAGGGGCAGGGGCTGGGGATACATTCTGGGAGGGAGGGGCTTCTCCTCCTTGGATTCGTTCCCATGCCCCCTTCCCTGTGGAGTGGGTGGCTCAGGGCAGAATAGGGTTGGGGCAGAGACTGAGCATATCCTGTGTTCAGTGGCTCTTGGCACCCAGCTCCGAGGAATGGAGAGGGCACCTTCTGGAAGCAGTAGGATCCCGATCTTTGTCATCAGGCCTTGTGCCCAAACTGGGCAGAGGTCTCTAGAGTCCTGGGGCGCACCAACCCCATTCCCATAAGGACAGAGTGCCCCCGGTGCCAACCCAACCTTGTACAACAGGGTCAGAGGAAAGGAGGCCAGAGGATGGGGGAGAATCTTCCCTAGGCAGGCTTAGGCCCATAGGACACTCCCTGCCCTGGGCCCGATCCAGAGGGCCGGAGTCTCCATCCACCTGGAGGTTTCCTCTCTGCCCCCAAACTGGAGGGGGGCCTCCCTGGTGCTGGTTGGGAGGGTGTCAGGGATGGATGCAGTGGGTGATTTGGCCTAGCGGGGCTTTTGGCCTGGACTGCCCAGACACCTGGGCCCACCCTGTGGGGTGTGATGAAATATGAAGGAGTTGCATGTAAGGGAGAGTCTCCCACAGCCCGCACAGGAGAATGGCCCCACTTGCCCCTGCCTCCTGGCTCTGGCCCGCCTCCTGGGCCCGGTCACGGTGGGTCGCTCGGGCCAGGGGCAGGTGTGTATGGGGGGCTCTTGAGTGGGAGCAGGAAGGAGCAGGCATCCGGGGGAGAGGGAGCACGGATCTCTCTGGGGTCAGAAGCCACCGCTTTCCGAGCTGCTGCGGCTGTTGTAGCTGGGGCTGGGGCTGGGGCTGGGGGTCCTGGAGGGGCTGCGGGTCCGGCTGCGACTTCCGCTGCGGCTGCTGTAGCTGTCCGGGCTGCGGCTCCCGCTGCGGCTGCGGCTGTAGGAGTGGCTGCTCCAGGAGCTGGAGGACGACGACGATGACGAGGGGCTGGGGCGGTAGTAAGGGATGGGGCGCTTCCGGGCGCTGCGGGGAGAAGAGACATCAGGCTCTGCAGTAGCAGCAGGCTCACCCAGCAGGGCTCACTTGGCTGCAAATAACCTGAGCACTTGAGCAGAGAAGCTGGAAGGGGAGGGGGGACTCACATCTTCCAGGAGAGAAAGGCTCCTCTAGGTCCTGGGAGGCCATTGGGTCTATCCCTCCCATTTTACAGATGAGGAGCCTGAGGCTACTTGCCCAAGTCCCACAGAACTGGCATTTAAAGTCAGGTCCACTAATTCCAAAGCCAGGAAGTATTTTCCACCAATCCAGTTTTTCCACCTTCTAAAGTTTGGCAGAGTATCACCCAGTTACGTGGGCTCATTTCATAGGTGCTCATCCAGGGTGGGAAGGGAGTTGGGACCCAAGCCCCCAGAGCATCTCCAATTAAGACCTAAACGGGCAAGTGACTGGGCTAAGGTCATACAGTGGGTCCAGGAGCGATAGCCTGGGGCTCTTTCCACTGTAATAAAATATCTCCTACTTCTTAGATCTTGAGGAAATGACCATCCTGTGGGCCATCCTCCTCACCCCCAGAAAAACAAACCAGGTAGCCAGTCTCCCTTCCCCTGCTTCCCCCTTAGGTGCTTAGGTTTCTAGAAATTAGTCTAGAGCCAGGTAGCTGCGGTCAATAGAAGAGAGAGTGGTTAGAAGGAGCCCCTCATAGACCCCAGTTAATATAGGGAAGGAAAACACTGGGAGGTTAGTGAAAGGAGGAGGGCAGGAAGCACCTTATCCAGGGGCAGTAGTGGTCCTATGGTTACAGCTGGTGTCTCCCCCTGCTCACAGAGAGGAAAAAATAGGCTCCTAGATTAGGAGCTGCATGGGACCTCAACCCCCTTCATTTTTCAGATGAGGAAACTGAGGCAAAGTTGATCAGGGCTACTAGCTTTTTTAGCAGGCATTTCATCCTGTTTATTGACTAAGCAGAAGCTCCTGAAAATGACCCCAGGACCTCGGACCCGCACACCAGAACTGCTTCTACAGTGTTTGAGAAGTCACCATTCTCAGTCTTCCCCCCTTACATGGGGTGGACAGGGAGAAATCGAGGTTTAAGATGGGGGAGGGCTCCTTCATCCAGGAGACACAAGGGGGGGCCCGAAGTCCGTCAGTTCTGGTGATGGGGGGGTCCCAATTCACAAAGCCCCTGCCTGATTTCAGGGCAAGATCTCTTCAAGGGGGTTTTGAAGGAGTCCATGTCCAAAGGAATAAGCTATCTCAGCCTGAATGGGAAGCTGGGATCTGGGAACAGACCTAAAGAGAAATACAGTGGAAGGTGGGAATGGAGGGGATGGCAGTGTGAAGCTTGAAAGAAAGGGAGACCCCATTAGCCCCAGTCTTGTTTTCCTCCCTATTTCTCCCTCCTGCCCCCCAGTTCCTAGAGAGAGAAATTAAAGCTAGGCAGAACTGTTAGTCTTGTCAGAGGCAGACAGACAGACTGAGAGCGCTGAACACCTCACACAGGGATTTTCCAGGCAGCCCTCAGGGATGGGGGAGGGTCCTGATGGAAGGTTACCATGGTAACCAAGCTGCTCCCCCCTCCCCCATCCTGGCCACAGCTTCCCTCCGGGTGGAACCTTGAGATGGAAGGGAAAAAGAAGAGATCAACAGGGAAACAGGGCCCTAGAGGAGTGGGAGGGGTCCCTGAACACCCTGCTGCATCTAGCTGGGCTGATAAAAGGCTGGCTAACTTCTCCCCTAAACCCATAGGATTTGATGCTGAACTGCTTTCTCTTCCAAGCTTGTTTATCAGTGTTTCCCAGAGACTCGACCCCTGCCCCTCGGCCCCTGACAGGGAGCCTTTACCCCCAGCACCCCAACCATCATTCTCACCACAGAGCTGGCACTGGGCTTGACAATGATCCTTGACCTTGAGTCCTCAGCCCTTGCACTGAACGCTTATCTTTGACACTCAGCCTCCATCTTAGACACTGAGCCTCCATCCTTGACACGGGGCCCTGATCTCCAACTCCGACTCCCTGTTCCCCAGGCCTGAGCTCTCAAGCCTGACACTGAATTTCCATTTCTATGAGAGACCCCAGACACCTGACATTGAACCCAACAATGAGCCCTTACTCCCAGCCCTGAATCTTTTGTGATCAAAGGCATTTTCTATGTAGCTCTCGGGGAGCCAGATGAATTTTTCCTTCGCATTTTCCAAGATCAAGCACTCAGGGTTGGATATCCCATATCTCTTTTGTATCGAGTCCATATCCCTGGTCACAATATCTGCCCCTTGATTAGTCCCTCTCCCATCCCTCCCTTTGGTCCTCTACCTGGTAATCCGCCTAGGCTCCATGAAACTAGGTGAATCCCGACGTCTCTTCCGGATGGGTGAGTAACTCCGGGACCGCCGTCGAGGCCTAGTGGCCTCCCCCTCTGGGTGCCTTGTCCGGCCGTCACCTTCCTTCTCTCTGGGACGGAGATGGGCTCACGTTAACTGGAGTTGATGGCGGACCTCTGGGTTTCAAAATCTTTCTTCCAATCCCTCCCTTTGCTTCCCCTTTGCCCCTTCTCTCGTCCCCGATACTTTCCCCTGACTCTGTGCCACAGAGGCCCTTCCAATTCCAAAGCCCCCAAGCTTGAGGGCTGCCTTCTCTCGTGTGACCATTGCTGCAACCTCAGCATGATCTGCTGGACCCTTTCATTAGGAGTTCTCTGAGGATCTGTGTGCCCACTGCCTCCCAGGAGCTGCAACCCTGTTTGACCCCCCTCCCACCAGGGCCTTGCCACCTTGTGGTTTTCTCTCATAGAGAAGCAAAGATGTTCCCATAAGCCCTCCTCTCTGGCGGGGGGTGGGGAGTAGGGGAATAGGATTTGGAGTCAAGGGCCTGGGACCTGACAGGGGCATTCTTTCTCTCTGCCACTGACAAGCTTGGATAGCAACAAGCCTGCCTGGGGAAGGCACTTGATCACACTTGGGGGGATGTTATGGGGGGAATCATGAGCTTTTTCTAGGCAGCCCAAAGCCTCGCTCCAGACACTGTCATTACTTCTAGTCCTAGTCTTTAGCTCAGGAGAGGCTTTCAGCACCTCATCATTTGGCAGAGGAGAAACCTGGGGGCCCCAAAAGGTAAATACATTCCCAAGATCACACAGATTAAAAGTCTGGGTGCTAGAATGCAGTTTCAGCCTTCTGATTCCAAATCCATGGACATTCTCCGCCCTATCCCTCAACTGGGGGCACAGGCTGGGGGGCAGCTAGATGCTGACTCTGCTTAATCCTGGGGAATGTGACTGGGCAAGAATCAGTGGCTCTTATTCTGCTGGGTCTCAGTTTCCCCGGATGTAATAGGAGGGGATTAGATTCCTGACTCTTCAGGTACCTTCCAAACTTCCTTGATCCTCACCAGCTAACGATCAGCTCCTCAATCTTCTCAGTCAATTCCCATCCCCCTTCCTTGAAACATAAGGAGATCCCTCCAGAGCTAGAAGGGACTTTGGTACCACTAAGGCTCAAGGTCACATGGTAGAGAGGCCAAGGGCTGGGATTTCAAACAAGTCTTTCAGGCTCATTATCACTTTCAGCTGAGCCTCGTGTGCTTAGGAACTTGGACTAATCTGAAGATCTGGCTGAGAAAGGGTGTCAGCGGGTTAGCCTGTCTGCTCAGGGACAGGCCCATGAGGGTCTAAGCACTAAGGAGGAAGATTACTGATCTTCTGTCCGTGGGCCCCATTCGGTACCCAGGCAGAGGAACCGAGAAACTGGGAATTCTGTGCAGGTGTGGGGGATGTTTGTTTGTGGACAGAGACAGAGAGAGAGAGAGATCAGAGATAGACAGAGACAGAGAGATGAAAGAGACAGAGACAGACAGAGATGAGAGAGGCAGAGAGAGTCTTGAAAGCCTTCTTCAGACTAGGGAATGTATTATCCAAGACTGTATTGAGAGTGGGATCAGCATATTCAAATTCTGGGGGCTGTCATGGAATCATAGCTCTAGCGCTAGAAGGAACTTCAGAAACTATCTAGCTTCCCCCTCCTATTTTACAATTGGGGAAACTGAGGCCCAGGAAGTGTTTTAACCAAAACCATGTAAATGGTGCTGGTCAGAAACAGGGGTCAGGCCTGACTGAGCTGAGGTGAGGTGCTAGGTTGTCAAGGTAGGCTGGGTAAGGGTGCTAGGTGTCAGAGTTAAGCTGAGTGAGAATGCTAGGTGACAAGAATGGCTGGGCTGAGAAGGGGTACTAGGTGACAGGGGTGGCTGGGTGAGGATTCTAGGTGACAGGGCCGGCTGGGTGAGGGTTCTAGGTGACAGGGCTGGCTGGGTGAGGGTTCTAGGTGACAGGGCTGGCTGGGTGAGGGTTCTAGGGGACAGGAATGGCTGGGTGAGGGTTCTAGGGGACAGGAATGGCTGGGTGAGGGTTCTAGGTGACAGGAATGGCTGGGTGAGGGTTCTAGGGGACAGGGCTGGCTGGGTGAGGGTTCTAAGGGACAGGGCTGGCTGGGTGAGGGTTCTAAAGGACAGGGCTGGCTGGGTGAGGGTTCTAGGTGACAGGGCTGGCTGGGTGAGGGTTCTAAAGGACAGGGCTGGCTGGGTGAGGGTTCTAGGGGACAGGGCTGGGTGAGGGTTCTAGGGGACAGGAATGGCTGGGTGAGGGTTCTAGGGGACAGGAATGGCTGGGTGAGGGTTCTAGGGGACAGGACTGGCTGGGTGAGGGTTCTAGGGGACAGGGCTGGGTGAGGGTTCTAGGGGACAGGAATGGCTGGGTGAGGGTTCTAGGGGACAGGAATGGCTGGGTGAGGGTTCTAGGTGACAGGAATGGCTGGGTGAGGGTTCTAGGGGACAGGGCTGGCTGGGTGAGGGTTCTAAGGGACAGGGCTGGCTGGGTGAGGGTTCTAAAGGACAGGGCTGGCTGGGTGAGGGTTCTAGGTGACAGGGCTGGCTGGGTGAGGGTTCTAAAGGACAGGGCTGGCTGGGTGAGGGTTCTAGGGGACAGGGCTGGGTGAGGGTTCTAGGGGACAGGAATGGCTGGGTGAGGGTTCTAGGGGACAGGAATGGCTGGGTGAGGGTTCTAGGGGACAGGACTGGCTGGGTGAGGGTTCTAGGGGACAGGGCTGGGTGAGGGTTCTAGGGGACAGGAATGGCTGGGTGAGGGTTCTAGGGGACAGGGCTGGCTGGGTGAGGGTTCTAGGTGACAGGGCTGGCTGGGTGAGGGTTCTAGGGGACAGGAATGGCTGGGTGAGGGTTCTAGGTGACAGGGCTGGCTGGGTGAGGGTGCTAGGGGACAAGGCGAGGCTCGCGGCCGCCCCGTCCAGTCCCACGCGGCGGCCGGGGCTCTCACTTTTTCCCAGAGGCGCTGTGGCTCCGTTCTTGGCTGGCTTCCGGGCCGGGCTGGTGGGAGGCGGCCGACGCGTCCGAATCGCTGCTGGAGCCGGCGCGGCTGAGAGACCGCGGGGAGCCCCGGGGGGCCGGGCCGCGGGGCCGCCGGCGTCCTTTGCGCCGGGCCGCCGAGGTGGCGGAGCGCGAGCGCCGCCGGTGCTTGGCTTCTCCCGCTACGCTCCCGCAGGCGCCGCCGCCGCCGGTCGCCGCTCCCGAGCCTCCTCCTCCGGCCGGGCCTCCTCGGCCTCCCCTGGCCGGGGGCTGCGGCGAGGCCGAGCCGGGGCTGCGGCCCTCCTTCCCCCGGGGCGGCGTGGTCGCTGCGGGCTCCGCTTTGGGGTGCGCTCGGGCCTCGGGCGAGTCGGGCCTCTGAACGGGGGACACAGAGAGAGAGAGACGAGAGACGGAGGGGGAGAGAGGGAGGGAGGGGAGAGAAGGAGAGACGGGCTTTTAAAGAGAACCTCCCGGGACGCGCTGTCGCTCACATCGTCAACGCACGGTGCATTCTGCAAACTACACAGACCCTGCTGCCCTGCCCTGCCCTGCCCTGCCCCTTCCTGCCTGCCTTCCTGCCTTCCTCATCCACCTGCCGGGTGGGCCTCCATAAATGCAGCTCATGCAAGTCTCTTCGCATGCAAAAACACCAAGGGACGGACCGGAGAGAGAGGAGGGGGAGCACCGGGCGGGGGGCGACACTGGGGGGGGGGGGCTGAGGATGGGCTGGGGCGGAGTGATGAAAGAGCGACCGGGGGATGGCGAAGAGAGGAGCGCGGGGTCGCGGGGCGGGCCGAAGAACCCGAACCGAGACTCTTCCACCCCAAGGGAAAGGGGGGAGGGGGCGAGGCAAGGGAGAGGAGGGGGAGGGGCAACAACGGGAGATGGCAGAGGGGGCAGGGACGGAGAAGGGGACCAGCGTGGATAGAGACCGAGAGAGAGAGAGATGGAGCTCTATAATGAAGAGATGGCTTCAAATAACACGGAGATGGGAAAGGGCTGGGGAAGGGCTGGGGGGGAGGGGACAGCGGCACGAGGGAGGGTTTGGGGAGAACTCAACTGAAAACAGAACCAGAGAAAGGAGAAAAAAACAAACAGAAAAAAATCATAAAAAACCACAAATGTCATAGATACTGAAATAAAATATGTCTCTGAACTCCTGGGAAACTGATTTTTTTTTTTTTTTTTCTTTTGGGCCCTGCAGAGAGCTGTGGAGCTGTTAAGTAGCTTCATCCTACTGTCTTTCTTTTTCTCTTTCTTTTCTTTTCTTTTTTTTTTTTTTAATTCTGATTTTTAAGTCCCTCTTGGTTAACGTCCACTTACCAAAAAAGTGGCATTTCCTCCTTTAGTAGGTAAGGTGTGAAGAGAAGGGAAAAGTGGGGCAACATAAGTTCATCATTAGATTCACAAAAATGCAAGAGAGATAGAGAGAGAGAGAGATCAAAACGAACCAACCCGTTTCCTCGACCTTGGTCTTGCCATCACCAGGAATCACCAATTCCTGAGCCATCGACTCAGGAAGGAATGACTGGTGAATGAGCTCACCTGGATCTTTGCTTGCCTGGTTTTGGTTTTGGTTTTTGTTTTTTGGTGTGTGTGTACAGAGAGGTTGGAAAACCAAGTTATGAAACAGGTTGGACAGGGATCACCTTGGATTTTTGGAAGCTAAAATAAAGGCTGGAAGCAAAAAAAGAAAAAAAAAAAAGAAAAAATAAACAATAAATAAAAAAAGGAAAAGGCTCCCTGTGCTCATTATTAGTCTGTCGCTCTGCCTCCAGCAGAGATCAATGGCTAGCCCTGGCAGGAGGATCCTGAAAGAGGTGGCGGAAGCCTTGGGAAAAGCCTCTGGAAGGGGCTAAGTGGAGGTTGGAGTAGAGGGACTCATTGGCGATTTCCTCAGTTTCCTTCTCCCATCAACATCACCGGGGAAATGGTTCTTAGGGTCCTTGGATGAGGGCGGGGGTCGGAGAGGATTCTGGGGCTATTGAGCAAATTTCAGGGGGTTTCTGGGGAAGAGTTGGTTTCCTGAATATGATGTAAGGCCGTCTAGGGGCTCAGTAATGAGGGGGCTGTCTGCAAGGCTATTTTAGGGCCTTGGGATTAGGAGAGGAGACTATTTGCCCACAGGCTTCCTCTTAGCCGGAAATCGTCTTGACCTTGATGGAGATCAGGGGATCCACACTAAAGGGTAGTCAGATCCCAAGGCACTTTGGTGGAGAGCCACTCACTGGTAACCTGAGCAGCCAATGGGCACAAATCAAAAAGTGGGGTGTGGACGGCTTCCCCAGGAAAACCAGCGCTATGAAACCTGGGAACCATGGGAACGTGTTCTAGGGGTCTTTGGATGAAAAGAGGGCAGGGGTGGCAGGGGAGGAAGAGCTGATTGCTTGATCCAGATGTTCCCTCCCCACCATAAGCCCTATCCTCCGTGCCTTGAGACAGGTTCCATGGCACGAGGTGGTAATGCATCATTGGTGGAATGGCTCCTCAGTGGTATGGGAACCCACCATAAGCCCCATCCTCTATGCCTTGAGACAGGTTCCATGGCACGAGGTGGTAATGCATCATTGGTGGAATGGCTCCTCAGTGGTATGGGAACCCACCCTACGTAAGCAGTCTGACCCATGACCCGAGGAATCGCCTCAACTGCATCCCATCAAGCATCCAGCATCCTACTTTTCTTGATTCCCCAAGGACTCAAGTTTGCATCACCTGCCACCCTCCTCCGCAGCATCCGGCCCCACTCCCCAACCTCAACTCCAGGAGACCTGGGCTCAATTCATCCCTATCATCAATCCATCCCGCACCTTGGGACTCAGCTACTCCAGTATCTTTGAAATGGGGAGAGAATTAGTCCTACTTCCATCCTAGTCTCCCAAGTCTTTCAGTGAAAATAAAACGAGCAGGGGAACAGCTTTAGAGGTAACATTGTAGAAAAGCATTGGGAAGTCTACTTCCCAAATTTCAATCCTACCTCCTCCATCAAAGTCCCCTCTGATTATTTATATCCTCAGCACCTAGCACTAGGCAATGCATAAGAAGTGCTCATTAAATGATTCATTACTTTGTGGATCTCTCACTCCTCTGAACTTTGTTAGTGTCTAAAATCTTCAATTTGGCAGCTGATTGAAATTTCCGTATTTGCTGCTTATCTGGCCAAACACACTCTGAGCCATCTTCTCCTGTCTCCCTGCAGTGCTGGCCGGCTCGGGGATGGCTCTGCAGGAGTCAGTCTTGCAATGCTTGGTTAGCTCTAGAATGAAATTTTCAGAGGCCTCAAAAACTCAAAGCCAGGGAGGTACCTATCTTTCAACTCCAGTTCTGGGCAGTGTTTGAACCTCTCCCTCTAACAACCATTCTTTTCTTCCTTTTTTTTTTTTTTTCTTTCTTTCTTTCTTTTTTTTTTTTTCCCCCCCTGAGGCTGGGGTTAAGTGACTTGCCCAGGGTCACACAGCTAGGAAGTGTTAAGTGTCTGAGATCAGATTTGAACTCGGGTCCTCCTGAATTCAAGGCTGGTGCTCTATCCACTGCGCCACCTAGCTGCCCCCATTCTTTTCTTCCTATCACATAAGTCACCCAGAATTAAATTCCATTGAAGCCCAGGGGTAGCCATTGGAACTTTCTAAATTTGCTTGTTTCCAAATCAGGACTTTCCCCAACAAAGTATTTTGTCCTCTCAAAAAGCACAGAATTAAGAGAGATTCTATTTGTGCGGAGATGAGGGGACATGAAGTGAAAATTAATTACTAATAGATGAGGAAGAGCTTTGGAGGTGAAAGTGGGCAAAACACACAGGGACCACATTCACTTTCCAGTAGGAGCCAAAGGTCTTGGTACTGCCTCTACCCCACTCATTTGCAAAGTGTGACTGGGAAAATGACCTAAGGTCTCTGAGCCTCAGTATCCCCATCTGTAAAATGAGGATCATTCCCCTCTGCCCTGACTTGTGAGCCATTGAATGAAATTGTGTAGAGGAAAATGGGGGAGGTGTAGGTCAAATAAAGCATAAAGCTTAATACAGACAGGAGTACTAATTTAGTCCCATCTTCCTATAGAACAGTAGTCACAGAGGAGAAAGGACAAGGATGAAACCTCAATGACTGATAGCAGAGAAAGAAGGGGAAAAAATGAATGAGTCATACCCAAATATTTTTGGTAATAGCGAAAAGGGCAAAAAAAAAAAATCTTTTGCTTTCAAAAAATCCAATCTCAGGCCTCTTGGAAGGGGAACTGAGGTTGGTTGGGCTCCTCCAAATTTATTTCCTTATTTGGGGAGAGGTGTTTGTCATTCAGCTTTAAAAGTCCCTAGAATCTTGGGGGAAGGAGGTAGTGTTTGGGGAGGTCAGCCACTGTTGGAGCTCTGAGAGAATGACCTAATTAATCTGATGGCAAAATTGTTTGGGGAAGCAGGGGAAGAAGTCAGGGAGAATAGAATTCCTGCTATTTTACCAAGGCAAAGCCCTCTCCTTATTCTAGCCCTTTAATGCCCCACCCCAAAGTTTGCTCCCTTGAGAGAAAGTAGCCTTGGAGTCAGGGACACTAGAGTACAAAGCCCTGCCTCTGTTACAAACTAACTCTTTGGGTTTATATATGTTGCTTTCCCTTTTCGACTGTAAACCTCCTGAGAGCAGGGACTGTATTTGAATTATCTTGGTATCTCTAGGGCTCAGTCCTAAGTCAGTATAAGGTAAACCCTCAATTTATGCTTGTTAATGGATTGGACCAGTCACTTATCCTGCACCCCCAAACAGAACCTCTTAGTACCCCCAGGCAACAGTCTAAGACTATGAAACCACAAGTTCAATTACTGACCTGTTTCCCTGGAGAGGATTTAAAAACCTGAAATCCCCTAAATGACTTAAAGAATGGGTCTGTAATCGTCTCCACCCTCTACCTCCAAAGAATCTCCAGGACTCTACTTTCCTGAGGAAGGGTCATAAATGGAGATGCAAATAAAGCCAGGGGGAAGAAGGTTCCTTTCTCTTCCACAAGAGAAAAAGAGATGAGAAGTCTGCTGGAGAAAGCCTAGGGATCTTAGGGTAGGAGGAGAGATCAGTCCTAGCCTGAGCTCCTGGACCCTGGGTGTGTGGCCTCTGCCAGCTCAGGGACAGGGACCTCTATGTTCCCTCCCAGCTCTGATGGAATTCAGAACATCCCAGCTGGGCTGGACTCCACTATATTTTAGAAATTCTAGTTGCCCATTTTTCTTTAGAATTTTCAGAAGTGGGAGGGAACTTGGGGATCATCTTGTCCACAAAAGAATTCCTCCTCTTCCCTATCCATATTCAGTCTTTACATGAAGACCTTCCACCGGGAGGAAGTTTTTGTGTGGATTTTTCTTGGCAAGACAGCTCTCAAAACCCAGGATGCTCTTCCTCAAGGCCAACTAAAATCCAGTGCCCACAGAACAGCCATGCTGTATGGCTCAGTCTCCATTTTTAGTGCAGAAGCTACATCTTGGAGCTTTCCCCAACCCCTGAGGATCCTCCAGGAGGAATTGTCCTGACAATCCTCCCCCATCTGAGGTCTACAGCTGCTGCCCAGAGCCCTATCATTGCCCCAGGTTGCCTTTTGCTCTGAGGTCCCTAAAGAAAGCTCAAGGGGAAGAGAAAGGAGGAACCCAATCTGCCCAGGCTTCCCCTCAAATGTTGTCCTAGAGGGATGTTCAAATAGCATTTTAACTCCACCGAGCCCAGCCAAAACCCACAGGGAAGGGAAATGGGGACTTGGGGTAGGTGAGAAAAGGAGGGTAGATTTTACTCTTTAGAATCTCTTTGTGAGAGATCCCGTTTCATAATCATAATGGAAAGAAGGACAAATTACTTCTCTTCTTCCTGGCTGTCATCCTGAAACTTCCTTGAAAATCTTGATGCCAAAGTTTAGCACCAAAATGGGATTCAGGACAGCTGGGTTCAAAACCAATATAAGTTCTTCCTCATTCTTTCTCAAGCTAGCCCTCAACCTGGCCAGTCTGAGAGAACGACTTCCCAGGTTGGTGAATTTTGGTTATCCGCCACTTCAGGCAGCAGAGGAAATTCAATGGAACCTCAACACAATGCACTGTTCACAACAGGAAATACAGAGTCAGGAGGCTAAAAAACCACACCAGAAATGCATTCTAACAACAACAAGAGAGAGAGAGACGAGAGAGAGAGAGAGAGAGAGAGAGAGAGAGAGAGAGAGAGAGAGAGAGAGAGAGAGAGAGAGAGAGAGAGAGAGAGGGAGAGAGGAGAGAGAGGGAGAGAGGGAGAGAGGGCAGAGAGGGAGAGAGGGAGAGAAGGAGAGAGGGAGAGAGAGGGAGAGGGAGAGGAGAGGGAGAGGGAGAGGGAGAGGGAGAGGGAGAGGGAGAGGGAGAGGGAGAAGAAGGAAGAGAAAGAAAAAAGAGAAAAAACCTTAGATATAGAAGGAAAAGGGAAGGCAGAGGAGGGGGTATAGAAGGGAGGTGGAGGAAATACATGAAGGCAAGGAATGATAAAGAAAAGGAAGAAAGGAACCAGGGAAAAGACGAATTAGAAGGAGGAGAAGGGCAAGAAAGAAACCCCCTCAAAAAAAAAGGAGAGAAATAAATAGACTTTTAGCTTTGAAAAATGATTAAAACATATAGAACCACCCAAAAAAAATCATAAGAAAGGGGGAGGACAGAGAGAGAGAGAGAGAGAGAGAGAGAGAGAGAGAGAGAGAGAGAGAGAGAGAGAAGAGAGAGAGAGAGAGAGAGAGAGAGAGATTATCACATTAAAACCAAGCTCAGTGCTGCAAGGCTTATCTGGAGATGGGGAACGTGCGTAGCCAGACAAATACCTACCTTCTGATTGGTCAGTGACAGGAATGCAATAATAACAAAGAAAAGGAAAATCTCCCATTTGGATGCAGAATGGGAAAAAGACAATGACTCTTTTTAGTAATTTGCCACTTTCCACCCCCGGCTAATAAAGCAGTTGCTTTGGCTGGGGGCAGGGGGAGAGGGGGGTTGCACCCCCAACCCCACCCTGTAGGGCGGCGTTTCTGGACACCCCAAGCAATCATTTGACTTTGCTCTGCTCTTGTTCATTTTTGTTTTTATTCCGAATGTCTGAGCCGAGTTGCCTTTAACTCTCTTACCAACAGAGACCTTCCAGAGAGCATGCCAATAAGCAGCAGATGGAGATGGAACAACATGGAGGGAGCCCATAGCGGAGGAAGGAAAGGAAAGAGACAGAGATGAGGAACGGGTAAGAGAAAGAGGAGGAGAAAGAGAGAGAGAGAGATGAGAGAGAGAGAGAGACGAGAGAGAAGAGAGAGAGAGAGAGAGAGAGAGAGAGAGAGAGAGAGAGAAGAGAGAGAGAGAGAGAGGCAATCCAAAAGAAGCCAGTCAGATGGAAGGATGAAAGTGGAAAGGAAAACTGTCCATTTAAAAGGGAAGTCAACCAGGTTGGGCTTAGGAGGTTTCAACACCTGTCCCCCCACTGGCCATTCAGTGTGTCCTATACAAGTGAGAGCTATGTGCATAAAAAGAAAACTCCCACTCTAGTTCTCATCTTCCTTTCTGGCTGGAAGCAGAAAGGTGGCCCTCAAAACATTTTCATAATTTTTCTCCTGTCCCTAAAACCTCCTCCCCAGCCAACTTTAGAATGTTGGCTCTTGGAAGACAAGGACATTTTTATTTTTATCTTTTTATTCTTCATACCCAGGTCAGTTTCTGGCCTAAGGTTGCAATTAAATTTGTGGGTTAACTGCTTAATTCTTTTTTTCAGATGACAGGAATTGACTGGGGAGATGCTAATATGTTCCTGACAAATCCCAGTTAGAGCATCACCTTTCTCCTGGATTCAAGCACCTAAATTAACAAAGAGGGGAAAGGGAACTAGAGAGGGCAGAGCCCAGTGCCATGAAAGAAGGTCAAATAGAGACCAATGGAAAGCCTCGGCAGAGAAACCCTTAAGTCTCCTGAGGAAGTATTCAATAAGGGTCCTTAGAACCTGTTTCTTGGAATATAAAATAGGGATAGGGATTGAACCTATGATTTTATTAGTATAGAGAACACCCAGTTAAGGAAACTCTCTTTACCAATTCAGGTCACCACCTTTTCTGCAATTTCTATTTGTAGGGAGTTGACTAGAGCACTGAACGGTCAGTCCAGTAGGACTTGGACCTGTGCAGTAGGTATCAGAGGTGAGACTTGAACACTGATTTCCATAGCTTTGAAGCCAACTCTCTATCCATTCCGCCATATTGTCTCTGGTGGGACAAATGAAGGTTAGCTCAAGGATTTGGGGGAGGGTTTATGGCTCTGCTTGAAGTGCAAGGCTCTCTAGGGAAGACATGGGGCAATTTGTGACTTCTTCCTAGAACCAGGCACATTTTCACCCAAAAGGTTTCTGAATAATAGAAATCTATATTTTATAAATGATATCTCATTAAAAATCACACAAATGTAAACTATTTAAAACAAAATCCTTTGTAAAAGCTGACAGATTCTCTAGTGAAATTCTCTAATCATTTGATTTGGTTTGGGCATTTCTTTTTCTAGGTATCTAGGGTTGGAATCAATGGATTTGGCAGAGAGTTCTCTCTCTGACTTTAGTTGGGGAAGGATGACGGTAGGTGTGCCCTACTGTGATGGGACAGAAAGGCACAGGGACTGAGGCTAAAATCTGAATAGCCATCACATTGAGATATTGGGAGCCTCCCACTGGAGGATGCTGGTTGGGGAGTATAGCTAAGAGTGGTCTTTTCCCTTGTCTTCTTCCAAGTTTTTTTATAATGTGGCAAAGGAGAATTTGGCACCATGACGACTCACTAGGGACTCTAACCTAGTGTTTCCAGGAATGAAGAAAACCCTCATATTCTCAGGTTGTTGTTGCTCAGGACCTCTCTTATGGTGAGTCAGTGATGGGAAACAGAGTGCAGATTGGCTGTCTGAGCTACTAATAAGTATCAAACCAATGGCAGATAGTACACCAACAAATCACAAGGATCATTGACAGACTGTCCTGATCCTGCTAGACACTTCAGCCAGCCAGTGACGTGGCAAGGCGGGGAGCGAGGTGACAAGTCTCCTCTTTCTAAATTTCTGTGTGTGCTACAATTTTCTGATATTCCATTGGTATGAGGATGCTCTAATTGGTGCCAGAGGCCTTGATTGTTGAATTATAAAATAAATGATGAGCACCTCCCAAAGGGGATCTAGGTCTGCCTTAGAGCCAGTCTATAAGGGCTGCCAAGAAAATGCTCTAGGAAACACCAGAGGTCATGCTTGCTCTTCCTAATACCATCTTCCCAAGTCAAGAATATTCTTCATGCTTTAAATTCTCCTTAGTGGCCTGTGCTGAATCTGTGTTTCATATTATTACCTTTCCCTTATCTCCCTCCAAGCGTCTGGTGTTCTGGAGATCATATACGTCTAGATCATATCATATCATATCCCTTCTCCATCCTCCTCCTTTGGAAGTTGAACTAGAGTGGAATGAAAAGACCATCGGCCCAAGAGTCAGAAGACCCTAGCCTTGAGCATTTATGAACTATGGGATATGGAGGAGATGACTTCATCTTCCTGAATCTCATTTTGCTCCTACATAAAGTGAGAAGGTTGTACCAAATGACCTTTAAGATCCTCTTCCTGTTCCATTATCTTATGGGCTCTTTGTCAATCCACGACATGAAGCAACTCCAGGCCTTACCCTATGAGAAGCAGCTATGTTGCACTTGCAGTCAAAATAAACCTGAGTTCAAATTATACCAGATGTTTGCTATGTGACTTCAGAACAAGCCACTTATCTCATGTGAACCTCAGTTTTCTCATCTGAAAAATGAGAAGGTTGGACATATAAGGTCCTTCCAGAACTAAATCTATAATTCTACAGTCCACCAGAGGATTCTGGAGGAATAGATGCTCACCTGACAAGGATATTTTCAGTATGAATTATTTCTCTGTACAGTCATCTTCCCTTTTAAATTCCAGTTACATAGGAGGGGGTAAAAAGAAACAGTTTGAAACAATGATCAGTGTCCACTTGAAATTCAAAAACATGTCTCTGCATTGATGTGGCCAAAGGCGTCCACAGCGACACACACAAACGCAAAATTCTAGAACAACACAGTAGATACCAGAAAATAAAATAAATGGAGAAAAATAGTTTGCATTTCTGTACATTACAAACAGGAAAAAATATAATAAGATCATGAAAAGAAAGGGGGAAAAACACAGGACAAGGTAGGTGAATTCCCCCAGCCCAGCCCTTGCCTGCTGTAATTCCCCATATTACCATGGTTCAAATGGGAGGCTAAAAAACAAACAAAAACACAGATGGGATTAAAAAGTGTTGTGTGGCTTTTTAAAGATAGAGTAAGCAAAAGTCTCCCCATCTCTTTGCCATCCCCACCCCCACCCAAAACATTTCTCATCATTTGCTAAACTCTATAATACCCCAATGTGAAAAAAGAAGGGTGTGGGTCTCCTCTTTGATTCTACTTCCAAAATACTTTCCCAAAGGGAAGAAGGGGAAGTTAAAGGATGGTAGTAACCCCACCCAATAGCATCTCAAGCAAAGAGAGAGAAAGAGCTTGCAAGAGTACTACTCAAGGAGCTGTCTTCACAAGAGGCTCAGGGGGCACAACCATGTTGGAATAGAGTGGGTGGGTGCTTCCCTCCAGACTATTAATGGTAAAGAAGGTAAGGGATAGGGTTTATTTGGTTTGTTTTCTGGGACAGGGGTGACAATTGACTCCTCCACTCCCTTCCCTTGCTATCTTCAACCTGGATGAGTTCCTTTGAAATTGATTCAAAATAGGACAAAGTCGAGCCTTTTATCTGGAGGAAAACAGTCTTGGAGAGGGGAGTCTTAATTTCTTCCTTGTATTGTCTCAAGTTGTCCTCTGTCTTACTATTGTTGCCTTAGGGAAGGATTTTCGGGATCATGGGATAGAACAGATGATAAATCCCTGAGAGTACTCAATAAATTTAAAGTCTTGGGGAGGGGGGGTTCTCTTAGTTTCAGTGTTCTCAAAAGCAATGGATAGAGAACCTTAGAGATGGCACTTGGGAAAATGACATAAAGAGTTCCTCCCTACTAACAAGATCACATATTTGTTGCTGTCCTAGGTGCTAGATATAATCAAAGGAAAGAGAGGTCAGAGTCAAATAAGATTCCTTCTTTCTTTCCTTCCTTCCTTCCTTCCTTCCTTCCTTCCTTCCTTCCTTCCTTCCTTCCTTCCTTCCTTCCTTCCTTCCTTCCTTCCTTCCTTCCTTCCTTCCTTCCTTCCTTCCTTCCTTTCCTTCTTCCTTCCTTTGTTTCCTGTTCTTTTTTTTTTCTTGCTTGGTTGCTATGCCTTAGGAGTAGATCCCCCTAGTGCAGGCTAAGGCATCTCCTTGACATGGGGAACTCTAAACAGTGTAATGTTATTCTTTTTAAGTCTCTACAGAGTGCTGGGTATCACCTTTTATGCAGGAGGCCCCTAGAGGGTATTGTTATATTGGGACACTCAAGTTTGGTCCCTTCCTTTTTGGGTATATGGGTTCGGTTCCACTGGGTATGTGGGTACCATCCTCTTTAGATTCAAGGATTTAGTCCACTCTAAGGTTGTGGGTCCTATTTTCTTTGGGTTTATGTATTCTATCCCCATTAATTTTGTGAGTCTGTGCCCCTCTGAGTTAGCTTGGACTATGCCATGTTAAGTACATCCTATGGCTTTGAAAATGATTTGTAGATGATCCATTCAGATATTTCCTGGACTCATCTAGGGAAGGGCGTGTCTCCTTCCTGACTCACTTTACTGCCTTCCGGTTATGAACCAAGGGAGGAGCTTCCAACTACCAGGAGGTTTTAGCTGTAGAGGGCACAGGGCCTGGAAGGCACCAAAGAATATTGTGATCAGGTTGGATTGTAAATCAGTTTTTTGAGATTTCTTTTTTAAAAAATGGTCATCGGATGACACAGAACACAGAGAGATTTTCCTGGGTTCCCTTGGGATTCACAAATTAGTTGCCCTTAGTTTTCTTGTCTGGGGAATTGGGAAGATTTGTTTAAAAAAAAAAACAGGGAAAAAGAATGAAAGGAAACAGCTAAAAATTGAAACCAAAATCAAAACCAACACATAGATGGCTGCTACTATGCTAAGACCTGGGAGGTGGTTGTCAGTTCCTACAGGCTCTGGAAATGAATTGTACTACAGGGGAATGAGCAGAGAGGCTATGTAAGGCAGCTGATATTCTAGAATCTAGAGACCTTGGCTGTAATTCTATTCTTGCCTTATATATTCTATATTCTAGCCCTAGCAAGAGTTTCTTGACCTACATGCCTAGGGATAGGCAAAGAAGACTTTGGATAGACAAGGTGAAGTGTCTTGTGTATTAGAGGGATCAGGCTAAGTATTCAATGGACTTTGAGGTCCATTCGAAAGAAAACTGAATAGAAAACCTGAATTCTACCTCCGGGACTGGCACCAATTCGTTTTGTGACTGAAGATGAATAGCCTATACTTTGTGGGTCCCAATTTCCAATGAGCAGGATTGGACTGGACAATCTCTAGTTCCCTTCTGGTTCTGAAATGCTTGCTTCTAAATCTCGAAAAGGAGAGAGATACCCTGTTCTTAGTCTTGTATTCACTTTCTTGGTAGGAAAGGTAATGAATGTGGAATTGTGGGAGATTTGTGTTACTTTAGTCCCCATAATTCCCCCACTTCAATGTGTGTTCTGCCAGTATCCAGTGACCCTTCTGGGCACAATGGAGCACAGCCTTTTATTAAAAAAAATTAAATATAGAATAGATCTATATCGTGCCTTGGGAGAAGAATGATGTGCTCAGATAGTCAATGAGTCAATCTGAAGGGACTTCAAATGGTGTGTAGTTAATTCCAGAATATCATCAATAATATTCCTGACAAGGGGCCATCCAGTCTCCTTGGGAGTATCTCTAATGATGGGGCACCCAACTACCATGACTCCATTCCATTAATGGATAGCTCTAATTGTTGGGAAGCAATATTGAGTAGAAACTGGGTTCTTTCTAATTCCTAGTCTTCCATCCCATGGAGCCAAGCCAAACCCCCACCTCACTGGGATTGGGACAAAAATTAGGGTGGGACAAAAAGGCTAGTCTTTCTTTCTTTCTTTCTTTTTTTTCTTTTTTCTTTTCTTTTCTTTTCTTTTTTTTTCTTTTTCTTTTTTTTTTTTTTGAGGCTGGGGTTAAGTGACTTGCCTAGGGCCACACAGCTAGGACGTGTTAAGTGTCTAAGATCAGATTTGAACTCTGGTCCTCCTGAATTCAGGGCTGGTGTTCTATCCACTGCGCCCCCTAGCTGCCCCAAGCCTAGTTTTTCCAAGTAAAAAGAGTGGGATTGGGAGTCAAGCACTTCATGTGGTCATTTGTAAATTCAGTGTTGGTGGTGGAGAGAAACATTGAGGCTTTAAAAATAAATGAGTGAGAATTGGGCTAAGCCCTCAAAGGTTTTGTGGGATTTCAAGTATTCCTAGCTTTTGGGGGACTTAGCCTTAATTCTAGGGGCAAATAGTGCCAGAGATCAGCGCTGGCAGTGGGCGTTCGATGTCACAGATTGGGAGTAGTGCTGGGGATGGCTGTTGGATGGGGGCTCAGACTTGGAGATGGGACAGGAATGCTGGGAATGGGGATTTGTAGACTGAGTGATACCATGTGGGAGCACTCAAGTTGCTTTGGCCATTACTATCCAAGGCTGAAATTAAAGCATATCCCCTGAGAGCCAGCAAATGCTCTCAAATCAGCAAAGAGAGATGTGCATTTCCTAGGAAACAAAGAAGGGTGGGAGTAGGGGGTTGGGGAGGAATGACAAACTACGAGTTTGGGGGGAATGCCTGGGCCCTTAAGCCATGTCTCTTCCCTGGGCCTGAGGTTCCCCATCTGTCAAATGAGGGTGTTGCATTAGGTGACCTTTGAGTCCTTGTCCAGTTCTAGACCTTTGTACTTTGACCCCGAGTCATCCTAAGCTGTCTCCCTGTCAGGTTGGCCTATTACACATTCCAAACAGGGTGCTTGAGCCTCCCCTACTCCCAGCCAGGGAGGGGCTCCTGAGGAGGGGGGCTTGCTCTTGTAGCGTAGCTAAGAGGGAGTCACTGGGACTTGCAGTTAGGAGCTCTGAGCCCTAAGTGTGTCTCTTCCTCTGCTCACTAGCTGCACCTCAGTTTCTTCGTCTATGAAATAGGAATAACACGTTCCACGCCTTCTTCATTGGGTGGTAGTGAGAGCAAATGGGATAATGGATGGGAAAGCCTCTTGAGGGAGGATAAAGCGCGGCACAAATGGAGGGGCTTCTCTGACAACTATTCCTATTCCCTCACCACCCTGGGGTCCATCTTCGGCCTATTCCTATCTCTAGGAAGAGCTTCACCTTCCTTTTCCACCTAATTAGTTTAACTGTACTCAGACACCTGGGGGTGCGGAGTGGGGGGATGATCTGCCCTCGCTGGGGTACAGGATGGCCGGGGAGAGGGAGAGGCAGGGGCGATGGACTGCAGTCTCCCCTAGTTCCCAACGCACACACGTACACATACACACACACACACACATACATGCACAAGGAACAGGATTCATCTACAGACTTGGCGTGAAGGAGGGTCTGAGCTTGACCCTACCTGTCCTTCTACAAAAGTGATGTGACCTTTGCCAAAGATTGGGGAGGTGGGGGAGGGGAGGTGAATGGTGGCGAGAGCCAGGGGTACGTACATCCAGTGGTGTGTCTGACGGGCTGCCTCGGGACTGGCTGGGACGCCTGCTCCGCTGGCCGTTCTGGTGTGGGGACCCCGATCGGCTGCGGCCCGAAGGAGAGGACGTTCTGCTCCTGCTGGACCGCTGGCTACTGGCCTTGGGGCCATCGTCTCTGGGCTTAGGGCTCAGTCTGCAGCAAGGGGAGGGATGGAGGGAGCCAGGGTGGGACCCTCCTACCTCCTTCTCCCTCCACGGAGCCAGCCTTGGCCGCTAGCCTCTCTGAGCATGCACCTCCCTAGGCCTTAGAGAGAGACTGAGACCCAGATCTCTTTAGAACACCACTTCCAGGATGTCTGCCCGGATTCCTCTAGTTCCCAGTAATCTTGCTCTGATTTCTTCCAGAGCTCAGCTAGTCAGGCAAGGCCTTAGCTGTAGCATCACTCCCCACTTTCCCCCATGCCTTTCCCATGAGACCCTGGGCTTCCTCCCGTCACCCCAACAGAACTGGGAGCTCAGTCCGGGGGTCCCAATGGAAGCTCTGCTGAGGGCGACTGACCCGAGCCCTTTTGAGCCCAGCATGGGCAGATCATGATAGAGCTGCCCACAAGTCTCCATCACTCAACGTCCCAGCTCTTTCCCCAACCAAATTCTACATAGACATTCTACATAGTAGATACTCCGAAGAAAAATCTAAATCCTCGCCCACACTTCCCAGCCCCCCCGAAGCCCAAAGGCCCGGCCACCTGCCAGCTGCCCCCTCCCTGGCCACGGTTTGCCGTGGGCTGGCCACCTACCTGCTGGGTGATTTGGAGCTGCTGTAGTTGGAAGATATGGAGGCGCTGTGAGAACTGCAGCTACTGTGTCGGTGAGACCTTCTTGATGGAGATTCACTGTGAGGTCTGGAAAAGGAGAAGGTGAGGGGAAGAGATGGAGAGAGGGGAGGCTGGCTCTGCAGCCTTCAGAAGCTCCGGGCCCTTCCTCCGGATGCTCAAGGTGCTCGCCTCTCCCACCTCAAACCCCGTTCTGGGAGAAGGCTGGGCTATCAGCCCCTTCCACTCTAGTGTGAATGAGACATGATTACTTCTCTCAGGAACAAGCACCCCCACCCTGAAAGGGGGCAGAAACACGGGTCTCTTACCTCTTTCTCTCTTTGTTTTTCTCTTTTCTTTTGCTTTTGGGGCTGCGGGACCTACAAACAACAGGAAGCTCAGTGCTCAGGGAGTTAGGAGGTACGGAGAGGTGACCTGAATCTCCTCTTTGGCATCTACGGGAAAACTCACCTTTCTCTGAGAGCTGAGCCCTAT
This sequence comes from Sminthopsis crassicaudata, assembly GCF_048593235.1. NCBI lineage: Eukaryota > Metazoa > Chordata > Mammalia > Dasyuromorphia > Dasyuridae > Sminthopsis > Sminthopsis crassicaudata. The sequence continues at coordinate 465,055,683 of NC_133620.1, read as the reverse complement.
GTTGGGGTGCCCCCTGCCCCACAGCTCTGTTTTACCCCAGACAGAAGATCTGTTCACCTCCTCTTCAGCCCCTTGGCGGAAATCCTTGACTTCCCCCCACCCTGGTCAGAGAAGCTTTCCTGAGTTTCTAACCCCAGTTTGTGTCGCTCGTTCCCTCTGGGCCGTCCGGCCCTTATGTACACACTTAATTCGGAGGTGCCTTAATTAATATGACAGAGAAGGACTGCTTAATCACACGCAGGGCTGAACACTCGCTCTTGGAGTGGCCCCAGGAGCTTGGCTATGTTGGGTCTAGAGCACAGGCAATTCAAGCAGATCCAGCCAAAGCTGGAGTGAGGAGCTTTGGGATTTGGGGCAAATGGAGGCCTCTTGTCTCACACCCGCCCTCCTCTCCTTTCCCCTTTCCCAACTCTCCCCCTTCCCCGGAAGTTTGGATTTGCTCTGAGCTCTGTACTCAGCTATTCCATCAGGATCAGATGCTCCCTCCAGCTTTGCTGATCATCCCAATCCAACCAGTGCCTGCCAGTTGGCCCACTCAGTTTTGCCCTTAACCCAAAAAATCCCAATTTTCATCAATATTATAAAATATCAGTGAGCAAAGGATTATGGGACTTAAGAGGTGGAAGGGGTCTTAGAGATCTCAGCCCCCCCTCTTATTTTACAGATGGAGAAACTGAGGCCCGATGAGGATATGTGACAAAATGATGAAGTCACCATGATTAAAACCCAGGACTTCTAACTCTATATATTATGCTTATAGGATTTAGAATTGAGTCCTTCCCAACTACTAGGTCTGCGGTCAGGAATCCCGAGTTCAAATCTAGCCTCAGACACTTATTAGCCGTGTGTCCATGAGCCAGTCACAAGCTCTGTAGCCTCAGTTTCTCCGTCTGTAAAATTAGTATAATAATAGCAGCTGTCTCCCAGGATTATTGTGAAAATATGTATTAGCTGTGTGTCCGTGAGCCAGTCACAAGCTCTGTAACCTCAGTTTCTCCATCTGTAAAATTGGTATAATAAAAGCAGCTGTCTCCCAGGATTATTGTGAAAATATGTATTAGCTGTGTGTCCGTGAGCCAGTCACAAGCTCTGTAACCTCAGTTTCTCCATCTGTAAAATTGGTATAATAAAAGCAGCTGTCTCCCAGGATTATTGTGAAAATATATCTAAGTGCTTGATTGCTACTTGTTTCTTTCCTCTCTTTTGTTTATGCTGTCTCTCCCTAAACTTCTTTGTTTCTCTCATTTCATTCTCATTTTGAGTGTATTTATCCAGGTACATGTTATATCTCCCAACAGAACTGAAGCTCTCCGAGGGCAGGGTCTGCCATGTTTTTGCCTTTGTACATCCGGTGCCTATTTATCCCAGGAGCTTAAAACCTGCCTGTTAATTGATTAGTAGCATTGGAGGGGCCTTAAACATCACATCCAGGGCTCGGAGGGAGACCGGTCTTCCCCTTCCAAAGGGAGGGAACCATGTCTTCTGATCGCCTTGTGCTAGAGCAGCCTGGCCCGGGGCTGACCCCTGTCAGTCCTCGGTAGAACGGACTAAAAATGGGTTCTTCAGGCTGAGTTCTAGGCAGGTGCCACTCTGGGAGATTTCTGCCACTGGAGGGCAGCAGAACATCAGCCCAATTTCTAGCTCAGTCAATTCTCTAAGGATCTGGTGGGAGAGTCTGGGGAGCAGAGTCTGGGGCTGGACCTGAATCGTCTAGAACAGCTCCTTCCTTTCATGGATAAGAAACTGAGCCTAGGGAGAGTAAATGACTCAGGTTCACAGATTTAGATCTTGGAGGTCATATAGTGAACAGTGTCTACTGTGTTCCAAGCACTATGCTGAGAGCTGGGGAGACAAAGGAAGGTAAAAAGAGCCTCTTCCCTCGAGGAGTTTGTCTTTGTTACAGAAAGGGAAACTGAGTCTGAAAGGTCAGTGACTTGACCAGAGACACAGAATAAATCACAGGGATGAGTCCATCTGAAAGGTGAGTGAAGAGGAGTGTGGGCTTTTAGGCATTTTGGAGCATCTGAGCTGCTTTTTCTGCCCCCCCGGACAGGCAAAGCATATGGTGAGGAAAGAAGCTCCCAGGAGCCCCCTCTCCCAGCCCCAGATCTCCCAGGATCAGGTCATTTGAGTAGAAGCCTCCATCTACATCCTACTCTCCTTCAGACCAAGGGCTCAGCCCTCTAGTTCTTGGACAGTTCTGTTCTTGGGGCACACACAAGGGAAGGACGTGGGCTTGAGCCAGGGCTGGCTCTCAGTCTTTTTTTTTTTCCCTGAGGCTGGGGTTAAGTGACTTGCCTAGGGTCACACAGCTAGGAAATGTTAAGTATCTGAGACCAGATTTGAACTCGGATCCTCCTGAATTCAGGGCTGGTGCTCTATCCACTGCGCCACCTAGCTGCCCCTTGGCTCTCAGTCTTAACCCTATTCCTCAGTTTCTGGGTCCAGCCCCCACTCACTACCGCTCCAACCAACTTCAATGGGGTTGGACCAAGCAGCCCTGCTGATCCTCTGCGGGCTCCTGCTCACCTGTGTCTTCTCTTCCTCCTGGATCCTGAGTCAGACCTGTTACACGTGACAAAATGGTTTCCATTTAGCAGACATGTGAGGAATTAATTATGCCCCCTTCCCTTCCATGTTAGACTGGGGCAATCCCTCCCTCCTGTTCCCTGGGATCTGGTGACATGGGTGGGGGAGCAGAGCTCGGGACGCCAAGGCTGGGGAGACGACGAGACTTTTTAAGGTACCTGTCACGTCTATGCTTTTTTCCATTTTTCTTCTTCTTCCGAAGGGGTGAGGAGCTCCCCCAACTTACAACCTGCCCCCATTTTTGCAACAAGTTCCACACAGGATTTGCCACTTTATTTTTCCTCTCCCCCTTCACGTTGTCCTACATGTCGGATAAATGTAAAATTCCTGATGTCCAGATCTGAGCAGTTACTGCTCTGTTCAAGAACCTTCAATGCCTCCCTATGGCCTCAGAGAATAAAATTCAAATCCCATTGAACTTTGTCCCATACCTGACATCACTAATCTCTTTTTACTCCCCAAATTCGAACCACAGACCACCGAGGTCACCTTGTCCAACGTGTTGTACCTGCCTGACATCCTGAAAATTCAACCACCCTGTCTTTGCTGTAAGACTCCAGAAGGGATAATCCGCCACCTCCCCAGGGAGCCCATTCCCTTTGGACAGTGCTTTCTGTTTGGAGTTTTTCTTGATGTGGAACTGAAATCTGTAGTTTTGCCATCCCTCGCCACCTCTCGCCTTCCTGCTTCTGCTCTCTTGGGGACAAAGTAAGTCTAATCCTTGGCCACACAATGGCTCTCAAGGCCTCCCAGAATCTTCTCTTCTCCAACTCAAAAATCATCAGGGCCTTAAACGGCGTGTCATGTAAATTGACCTAATTCTTCCCGTCTCCCTCATCTGGACACTCTCTCCCATATGGAAGCTCTTTCTAAAATGTAGCCCCCTTGCTTGTCCCTTTTGGGGACAATCTGTTCAACAGCTATAATTCTTCCGAACTGACCACCGGCAACTTTATATTCCTGCGCCCTTGTTCCCCTCACTCGCCCACCGCCTCTTGTATTCCTACAATTATTTTAAAGTCCAACCCCGATACCACGGATTCCAGGGATGCCCTTCTCCTCCCCCCAACCTCATAACACTCTGGCCCCTGATAGTGTTTTATTATGGATTCCAGTTGTTGATGTATGGGTTACATGTACACCCTCCACCTCGGACCAAGGACTTCTCAGGGTGAGGACTTATCTATCATACTTCTAGAACAGTTCTCTGCACACAGGCAGGGGATTAACCAGTTATTGTTAGATTCTACTGAACTGAACTGAGTGGAACTCAACTGAACTGAATTGAATTGAACTGAACTTGTGTTGGGTTTGATCCAATGGAGAGGCTAGAGCTAGAAGCAGAAGATAAATTCTGTTTTCCCAGGTTCAGAAGAAGCAGTTTGAAAAAAAAAACCCAGATCCCAAAGTGGATCTTCTCTCTCTCTCTCTCTCTCTCTCTCTCTCTCTCTCTGTCTCTCTCTCTCTCTCTCTCTCTCTCTCTCTCTCTCTCTCTCTCTCTCTCCTTCTCTCTCTCTCTCTCTCTCTCTCTCTCTCTCTCTCTCTCTCTCTCTCTCCCTTCTCTCTCTCTCTCTCTCTCTCTCTCTCTCTCTCTCTCTCTCTCTCTCTCTCTCCTTTGTCTCTCTCTCTCTCTCCTTTGTCTCTCTCTCTCTCTCTCTTTCTCTCTCTCTCTCTCTCTCTCTCTCTCTCTCTCTCTCTCTCTCCTTTGTCTCTCTCTCTCTCCTTTGTCTCTCTCTGTCTCTCTCTCTCTCTCTCTCTCTCTCTCTCTCTCTCTCTCTCTCTCTCTCTCTCTCTCTCTCTCCTTTGTCTCTCTCTCTCTGTCTCCCTCTCTCCTCTCTCTCTTCTGTCTCTCTGTCTCTCTGTCTCTCTCTCTCTGTCTCTCTCTCTCTCTCTCTCTCTCTCTCTGCCCTCTCTCCTTTGTCTCTCTTTCTGTCTCCCTCTCTCCTCTCTCTCCTCTGTCTCTCTTTCTGTCTCTTTCTCTCTTTCCTCTCTCTCTCTCTCTCTCTCTCTCTCTGTCTCTCTCTCTCCTTTGTCTCTCTTTCTGTCTCCCTCTCTCCTCTCTCTCCTCTGTCTCTCTTCTTCTGTCTCTCTCTCTTTCCTCTCTCTCTCTCTCTCTCTCTCTCTCTCTCTCTCTCTCTCTCTCTCTCTCTCTCTCTCTGTCTCTCTCTCTCTCTCTCTCCTCTCTCTCTCTCTCTCTCTCTCTCTCTCTCTCTCTCTCTCTCTCTCTCTCTCTCTCTCTCTCCCTCCCTCCCTTTTCTCTCTCTGTGTCTCTCTCTGTGTCTGTCTCTTTCTCTCTCTCTCCATCAATGGGATTCTAGTGACCTCAAAGCAATTGAGCTGTTGGACCAACTTTTCTCCCTCTTCCATGCCTTCTTCCTTTCTTCCCTCTCCCTCCTTCCTCTCCCCCTCTTTTCCTTCCTCTTTTTTCTCTCCCTCCCTTTCTTCCTCCCTTGTTTCATTCCTCCCTCTCTCTCTTCCTTTCCTCCTTCTCTTTGTCCTTCTATCCATGCTTTCCTCCCACCTTCCTTCCCTTTTTCCTCCCTCCCTTTCTCCATGGGCCCCCCATCAGGGAAGGCACTGAGTTTCAAGGAGAAGTAGGTGGACACCGAGGAGGGTGAACTGTCTTTTAACTCTCGGCCTAGTTCCTCGAGTGAGAGCTAGAAGGGACCTCAGATCACACATTGTCCACCCCCCATTTTATCGTCTGATTTCCGAAGCTCCTGGGTAGGGTTCTGAGGCAGGACTGGAGCCCAGCCTCTGCCCACCGGGCCCGCGCTCATCAGGCCCGTGTTGGGGGCCTCAGCCCCACCTGCCAGGAGCCTTGGGGAGAGCTCCCATTTCTCCCAGCCACGGCCCCGTCTCCTTCTCCGCTCCCTCCACAGGCACGGCCCACTCACCGACTTCTCCGATGGCCTGATTTCTTTTTCTTCTTCTTCTTGGGAGGGGGTGAGGCTGAGCTGCTTGACCAGTGCTTGGTCCTGGGGGTGGGTGGGGGAATGAGAGGCGAAGCCGATGAGGGGAGCCAGGAGAGCCCAAGGCCCGCCTGGCCTCCTGATCCCGATTTCGGAAGGATCCACAGCCCTTCCCTTCCTCCCCACCCCCTCCAGCACCATCAAGCCCTCCCAGCTCCCAGTCCTGCCCACTCAGCCACTCTGCCAGTTTCACATAGAGAGCCCTCCCTCCTTCCCTGCTCCGTAAGGCTGCCCAGCGCCGTTCCCTCTCCAGGGCCTGACCTGTACTCTCGGTGCCCACCATCAGCCCGGTAACAGTCGGCAGGACAGTCGCACTCCAGAGGGCAGTCTTCCTCATAAGGCAAGTACTCCAGGCCCTGGGCGTCCCCTTCTATCAAGTAGTGGCTTTCCATCACTCTGGCCGGGGAGACAGATTGAGAGAGAGGTCAGTCCAGATTTGGAGCAAGAGGACCAATTGGGTGATTGCAACCATCCAGGGCTTAGAGGCCTGAATGTGTGGGTAGGAAAAGGAGGCCTGGGATACAGCGGGAGCTAGAATCTGCAAAATGGGCGCAAAGCTCTCATCCCTGGCATTTTACAGATGCCCTTTTCAGCATTCTGACACCAGGGCTGACGCTTTGCCACCCATGCTCTGCATTGATTTAGGAGATCCAGCTTCTGCCCCCAAGAAGGAATTTGTTGCTCTTATTATCCTCATTTTTTCAAATGAGAAAATGGAGGCAGACAGAGGTCAAGGGACTCGCTCAGCTAATAAGTATCTGGAGTCAAATTTAGATTCAAGTCTTCTAGAGCCCAGTGCTAGTCCTCTGTCCACCGTGGCGCTCTCTGAAATCATCCTGCTCATCTCTTCTTGAAGAGCAATAACACTGAAGGAATCCTTCCCTGACACTCTCCATCACCTCCTTGTCTCCTCTGACCCTGCCCTGCCCCGATGCGGCCTTTCTCACCTCAATGCTTGGATCAGGGCAGTAGCTGTTGAGGAGTCAGGCTGCCTCAAGTCTCTCCCTCCACTCAGCCACCAAAAGCACTTTCCCTAAAGGGCAGGCCCATTTACATCACCCCTCTACTGGAGAAACTCAGTGGCTTCCTCCCCTTCCGGCGTCAAAGACAAAATGCTCTGTTCAAAGCCCTTGACAAGCTAGCCCCCTCCCTCCTTTCTAGTCTTCTCACACTTCAATCTCTTTCACATAGTCTGCTCCAGTCGCACCGACCTCCTCTCTGCTCGTCATACAGGATGGCCGGGCAATGGCTCTTTTGCCATTTTCCCTGACAGGTTTCTGCAGCTCAAACATTCTCCCTCCTCAGCTCTGGTCTTGGCTTTCCAAACTTCCTTCGAGTGTCAGCTAAAATCCTGCCTTCTGCAAGAAGCCTTTCCCAAGTCTCCTGAACTTTCCTTCTCTCTGAGATATATTTAATTTACAATTATATATTTTTGTATTTCTTACACTTTATACATATATATAATTTATATAATTTACTATGTATACACACACACACACACACAGATATGGGCCTGTTTGCCATTAGTTGTTTGCAAGTTGTCTCCCCCATGAGCTCCTTGAGAACAGGGATTATTTTTGCTTTTATTAGTGCTTAGTACAATGTCTGGCACCTTTGTGAATTATTTCGGTGGTGTCTGACTCTTCGTGACCGCATTCGGGGTTTTCTTGACAAAGATACTGGAGCATTTTGCCATTTCCTTCTCCAGATCATTTTACAGAGGAGGAAACTGAGGCAAACAGGATTGAGTGACAAGCTCAGGCTCACAAGGACAGCTGGATTTGGACCCAGAGAGATGTCTTCTTGATATGGGGCCAGGAACTAGCTGCCAAGCTGCTGTGGCTGGCACTTAGTAGGTGCTTAATAAATACTTGTTGATTGAATGAGGAGACAGTCCCTGAGCCTGGCTCCCGGTCCTCAGGGAGGCTGGGGAGACATCCACCAGGCAGCAGATGCTGAGTCGCACAGGACGGCCCGCACTTGTCTCCTTTCTGGATGCTGAGCACTTTCTCCATTTCTTCCCATCAGCCCCATTCCTGCTCATTATCCCACTTCCTACATCCTCTTCGCCTTGGGAAGGTGCCACCTTTCAAATATTTATAGACTTTGATCATGCTTCCCCTCCCTCCCGCTCCTTCCTCTGCCCCTCCCAAAGTCATTGCTTTAGCGAGCTGCCGCGAGCTTGGCTCTGACCATATTTCCTCATAAATCAATCCTGTCCCTGGGCCCTTAATCATCTTGGCTTCTCTCCTCCTAACTGCCTCCAATTTGTCTTCTTGCAATGATGGGCCGCTCTCCGTGGAATGCTGCCCGAGCCCCCCTCTGGTGGGGCCGGCTCCCCCTTCTCTCTTCCAGGGCCAGGGGGCTGAGCGGGACCCGCTCCCCTTCTCTCTTCCAGAGCTAGGGCCAAGCGGGGCCGGCTTCACATCCTCCTGGCTGGCTGCCGCTCTCAGAACTCCCGCTCTGTAGCTTGCCCATCGGTTAGCACAATAATACAGTTAATGAAGGGGATGGCGGTGATGCGGATAACAGGAGGCTAGATGGTCTCCAAACCTCCAGACTCCCAAAGTCTTTGTCTTTGTAACTGATGTTTAACATTTGGGTGTGGCACAGTGTCTGTAAAATGAACCATGTGGGAATGAATGGGAGTCCAGGGCCAAAGGGTGAGAAATTGAGACCTGGAAGGGTCCTTCAGGGGTTATAGAGGGAACCCTCTCATTTTACAGATGGGGAAACTGAGGCCAGAGAAAGCTGACCCAAGCAGCAAGTTAGCAACTACACCCAGAACTAGGATTGTCTTTCATTTAAAAAATACTGAGGCTTATGGATGTGAATCAAAAATTTGCCAAGCTCAGAGAGCTTGAGTCAGGGCTCCACCTAGGTCTCCTGGCTCCAAGAAATGGGATCCATCAGAGATCATATAGTTCAATCCCATTTTAGAAGGGGGAGTTTAGGCTCAGGGAAGGGAAGTGACTTAGACGTGGTCCCATAGGACCATAGTTCTAGTGCTGGAGAGACCTAAAGGGCCATCTTTTAACATTTAACTTCATTTAACAGATGAGGAAATTGAGGCACGGAGAGGGGGGGGCAAAGTTAGCGCTCTTGCCATTATGCCATGTCACCTCTCACAACGAAGCCATGAAACAAAGAACTCATTCAGGAGATCGATGTTGGAAATGTCTTTCCATACAGACTCTCCTATTGGCAAGAAAAGCATCACCTCTGAAAGCGATGAGCTCTCCCCTCCGCAGTCACCCCCTCTACCTGCACTCCTACTCCAATTTTCTCCCTGCCAAGCTCAAACCTCCCTGGGCAAGGGCATGTAATTATGTTTGGATCTCAGGAGCTTTGCTAGGACCCACGCCAGAAACAAGGAGGAGCCCCTTACCATTCCCCCCCCCCTTCTCGTGGCTCCATTAGGTGAACTAAACAAAGGGCAGAGACAATAGCACCCTGAGGAAGATCTGCTCTGGCTGAGCTCGAGGACAAACCCAACAGCCAACTGGGTTGGGCGGGGGCCATATCCCCTTAACAGGCTGGAAACTCTATGAAGGCAGAGGTCATGGCCTGTCTAAACTAGAGGCCCTCCTCTCCTCCCTCCCTCTCTGCCTCTCCTGCCCTTGCTCCCTTCTCCCCTTCTTCCCCCACCATAGTCACAGTAGAATCTTAGGTTTAGAACTAAATGGGACCTTAGAGATTTTCCAGTCCATGAAATTAAAAAAATATGTGTATTTTATATATATATATATTTAATAACGATTTCAATATAATTGGTTTCCTTGGTAATTCTGTTTATTTTATTTCATGCATTTAAAAACATTGTTCTGAGGTGTTCAGCAGCCTGGACAACTAGTGTTGAGTGTGGAGTCTTCTTGACTCGACTCTCTGTACTTAAATTCAGCCCTCAGATACTTACTGGCTGTGTGCCCCTGGACAAGTCACTTTACCCTATTTGCCTCAGTTTCCTCATCTGACAAAGAAATGGCAAACTACTTCAGGATCTTTGCTAAGAAAAGCCCACATGGGGTTGCACAGAGTTGGACACAACAGGTCAAAGGGGCACAAGACATGAGAAAGATTAAGAGCCTCTGATTTTAGTCCCATTTCCCTTATTTTGTAGATAAGGGGGTTGCCCATGGACACAGAGGATCATGTTTCTGGAGACATAAGGGACCTCATAGGCCAATCCCTTCGTTTTTCAGATGCAGAAACTACATAGAACAGTGAAGAGACTTTTAAATTCACATAAGTAAGTCATCATTGTCTAAGACAGGATTTGAATCCAGGTCCTCTGATGCCCTAGCCAATGCTCTTTATCCTGTACTATGTAAGTGGTTGTTGTTCAGTCTTCTCTTGATGACCCCATTTGAGGTGTTCTCAGCAAAGACACTGGCATTTTTTTTCCTACAGCCCATTTCACAGATGAGAAAGCTGAGGTAAACAGGGTTAAGTGACTTGCCCAAAGTCACTCAGCTAGTGAAATTGAACTCACATAGGTGGGTCTTTTTGATTTTAAGCCCAATGTTCTATCCATTATGGCACCACTTAGCATCCCCCATATAAGACATCCCCCCTAAAAAAACAAATAGTCCTCATCAGAAGAACATAGACCTAGCATAGAAAGGACCTCCAAGGCCATGTTCTCTAATCCCCTCACTTTGTAAATGAGGCATCTGAAGCCCAGGGAAGTGAAGTGGTGACTTATCCAAGACCACACAGTAGGAAGTGTCCTCAGAGCCAAGATTCAAACCTAGAACTCCTGAATCCAAGTCTCCTGTTCTTTCCACTGTACCATACTGCCTTCATAATGGAGTTAATTATTGAGAGCTGAAGCTATTGGAAGGTAGAGGAGTTCTGTAGCTAGAAGTTTTCTTGATTAAAAGAGCTTATTCTATAATGTCTATAATAAGACATTCTTAAATGTCTCTTCACTGTTCTAGGTAATTTCTGCATCTGAAAAATGAAGGGATTGGCCCATGAGGTCCCTTATATCTTCAGAAATATGATCCTCTGTGCCCATGGCAACTCCCTCATCTACAAAATAGAGGGAAATGGACTAGAACCAGGATTCTTTTTTTTTTTTTTGATAATTTATTAATTTTATAATTATAATTTTTTTGACAGTACATATGCATGGGTAATTTTTTTTGCAACATTATTCCTTGTATTCACTTTTCTGAATTTTCCCCTCCCTCCCTCTACTCCCTCCCCTAGATGACAGGCAATCCCATACATAATAAATATGTTACAGTATATCCTAGATACAATATACGTGTGTAAAACCAAATTTCTTGTTGCTCGGTAAGAATTGGATTCCGAAGTTATAAGTAACCTGGGTAGAAAGACAATAGTGCAAACATTTTACACTCCTTTCCCAGTGTAGAACCAGGATTCTTAATCTTTCTCATGTCTTGTGCCCCTTTGATCTGTTGCGTCCAACTCTGTGCAACCCCATGAGGGGTTTTCTTGGCAAAGATCCTGAAGTCGTTTGCCATTTCTTTCTCTAGAGCCATAAATGGTAGCAACTTATTTTAGCCAATTCATACCTTCTTCCAGGATTTATCTGGATCCCCACAAGACTAAAGCCCTCCTCAGTTTCCCCTTAATGTGGGTCCAAATCCCTCAGCATTCTTTAGGCTATGTCCTATTCTACTACTATACACACTTACAAGGGACTCCCATTAGTACTGGGGGGTAACTAAGGAGAAGGAACCCAGAAAAAGAGATGAGGGAAAGTTACTGAGATTAAGTGGACCCTGAAGGTCATAAGGAGTTAGGAAAGGGAGTTCATTGTCAGGGATCAGGGGCATCGAGGCAGGAGTAACCAAACTTGAACTTGTTCCTTAGTAATCTAGACTTTCTGCTCTTTCCAGATGTCCCATGTAAAATATTCCAACCTGATTACCTAAGAGTGTCCCTTGCTAAAGGTACTCCGGGTGGAGGAGCCCTTCTGAATTGAGATTATAGGGAGAATGTGGCCCTAAATGTTTCTCACACAAGAAGAAGCCAAGGTGAATTGAAACTGAACTGTCCCTACGCCTAAGGCCCCATGCCCAGCAGTGGGCACTATCCTCTTCAGCACCGAATAGCTTTGAGTTCCAATCTAGGGCTAAGCTCCTTTTGGCATCACTGAATCCCTGCCATCAGCACTGCGTGTGTCCCCTGACACACAAAACCTCCCCCATTTCCATGACTAAACCCTGACTTTGACAAAGAAGAGGACAAGGAGGAGGCAGGAGAGGAGGAAAAAGGGGAATAAGAAAAGGAAGAAGGACGAAGGAGAAGGAAGAAGAGAAAAAGGATAAATGCTTGATTGAAGAGCCTGATGTTTTTAGCTGAGTGATTTAGTGGTAACCTTAGAGGAACAGCCACATCCCTTCATTGATGAGGTCACAGGATGCTCCAAGAAATAACAACTGTCTCCTCTCCCCTTCCAAATTGCCCAAAGGAAAGAACAATTACCCAAAAAAGCTGTCTGAGAAGTTGTTCTGGAAGATAAGACGGAGTCCTAAGCTGACCAAAGAGAAAGAGTGGTAAGAACAGTGGATGAGACGCAGAAAGGGCCAAGCATTTGGGTTTGTCTTCTGCCATGTAGGGGAGTGACTCCTCCCAGTGGAGCTGGAGTCAAGCTTGGAATGGTCAAAAGAGCATTATATTCTGCATCACAGGAGCTAGATTTGAATCCTAGATTATTCCCTGGGGAACCTTGATCAAGTCCTTTTCTTTACTGGCCCCAAAACATTAGATAGTCCAATATTTCTACCTTTTAAAACTATATTATTATGTTATTTTAAAATTATCATTACTACCTTGAGGCTAAAACTAACCATGAAATGAGGAGGCATGTAAATCGTAACTGAGATATATTATCTTTCTCTTGACCTTGTTTCAAAAATGCCTCTCTTTCTCCAACCACCGATTCTTTTCATCAATGAGCGCAGATGAAGAAGCGATTGATTCCATTTCAGCAATGTGACAAAGCTTTTTCTCCTTCTTTCTTAACTCCCGAGGTAATCTTAAGAAATTCTTATGAGAAGCAGCAGGATGTGCTGGATGGAGAGATGGCCATTATTCTCCCCACTTTCCCCATTATTATCAACATTATTATATTCACTGAGGCTCAGGAAATTTGTAACTTGCTTGAAATGAGCCTCCTTGTGAGAGCTGACCAAAGCTGGAAGCGACCGATGAGCCAATGGGTGCCAGATACACCGAGGCTACTACATGTGCTGAAAGAATAAACAGCAGCAGCATTAAGTGCCGATCTCCTCCATGATTGTCAATCTTCTTCTGTTCTTGAGAGGTGAAATCCACAATCCACCACGGCATACTTAACCTCCATGATTGTGCTAATCTCTGTTTCCCAATGATTAACCTAATTAACCCTCTCTTGTTTTCTGCTGTCAAAGACGGTAATTGTCTCTTGTCAGGGAACTTCATCCCTCTGTGAAAAAGCCTCAGAGGGGACTCACAATCTGCTGGCTCTACCCAGTTGGTTCTGCTCAGATTTGGATGGGGATGATTCAGTGTCCAGAATGAGGGAGGTGATACCTTTGTTATGTTCTGCCCAGGTCTAGCCACATCTCAAGTAGTCTGGGCCATTCTGTCTAACACATTTTGGGAAGGATCAGAAGAACACAGATGAAGAATTGGAAGGGACCTCAGAAACCAACTGGAGCAACCTACTCATTTCATAGCTAGGGAAACTGAAGCCAAGAAGATGGAATTATTGGCCCAAAGTCACAGCAAGCAATAGAGGTGGAAATTCAATCTACTTCCTCTGACTCCAAAGCCAGGATACTGTCTATTGTTCCTTATTGCTCATTGGCTTCAAGATGGGACTGGAGACCATGCCAGATGAGACAGAGATGTAGAGATTGACAGAGACACAAAGAGAGATAGAGACAGATAAAAACAGAGAGACAGATAGATAGATATTTGTGTGTGTGTGTGTATATATATATATATATATATATATATATATAGAGAGAGAGAGAGAGAGAGAGAGAGAGAGAGAGAGACTTGAGATACACACACACACACATATATATGGAGAGAGACAGAGAGACAGAGACACAGAGATACAGAGACAGAGACAGATACACACACATACACACAAAGATATATATATATATATATATATATATATATATATATAGAGAGAGAGAGAGAGAGAGAGAGAGAGAGAAGATACACACACACACAGACAGAGACATATACACACAGAGACAGAGACAGAGAACACAGGTATAGAAATAGAAGGGACCTTAGAGATAATCTTAACGTAACTTCTTCATTTTAAAGTTCATAGGACTGGTGATTTAGGGCATCTATTCCGACTTCTTCATTTTACAGATGAGGAAACTGATACTCAGAGAGGTTCAATGACTTGTTCAAAGACACAGAGTTATTAAGAATCAGAGGCAAGATGTGAATTCAGGTCTTCTGACTCCAAAGACAGTCTTCTTTTTACAATTCTACAAGGAGACTGAGCCCTGGAAAGGGACTATCAGAAGCTTTGCTCCTCTTGAGCACATCCTACATGACAGCAAAAGTAAAAATGGAACCCCCCCCCCCAAACTTCATGAATTGACCAATCTATTGAACACCAAATCCTAGAGTAGGAGATATTGTCTTGCTGAATTAAATTAGTTCTCAATATCCTAGAGATGTGACTTCATCGTGGAAGGTTGATGGACTTAGGCAGGAGTTTGGTTCAGTATGCTGGACAGCTCCCTCACTTATATTTTGTTTTTGTTTCTGGGTGCTTTTTCTAGGTTGCTCTCCAAAGGGTCAGAATTCCAGGGATAAAAGAATGAGAAGAGGATCCCTAAAGGTCATTAAATCTAGTACCCTCTCTCCAGGCCACAATGCTAACTTTAAATACTTTAATTTCAGGTCAGCTTAGAAAGAATAGTTTATGATCTCTGGTGAAGTTTCTGTTCAGTCAATGTGGAATGGTAGAGAGAATACTGGATTCTAGTTATAATTTTGTGGATAACTTGTGTATGACTTTGGAGAAATCATTTCTCCTCCTCTTGACCTTAGTGCCCTCCTGTCAAATGGTTTTTCGGTCTTCTAGCTTGAATATTTTTTAAGTTTATGATCCTGAATTCTTTCCCCTCTTATCAAAAGCTTGACACTAGCCCATGCTAATATTCTCTTTCTGTGAATTCCTATGGTACTGAGAACCTGCCCACATGATTAACATGTTATTCTATCCTTCATTTTAAAATTCTTAACTGTTCCATGTTTCCCAGAAATATAAGCTCCCCGTGATCAGGGATCCTTCTCTGCCAAAGTGTAAATCACAGACTATGCAATGGAGGGCTCTGTCAAAAAAGGTCCCAATAATCTCAAGGTGACCCTTAGTGAAGAATTCTCTTCTTACAAGAGGATCAGGCTCTCGGTTCAAATGTTTCCAAATTTTTCCTGGACTTAAGCTTTTCTTACTCCTTGGCTCACTGTACCTCTCCTGCTATAAGATTCTGGAGAAATCTTTAAAACAAACTTGGGTGTAGATTCATTCACTCAGCCTGCCTTTTCAGAGCATTTTCTTCCTGTATACAACATTGTGCTCTAGAGATCCTTCTTCTATCTGAATAAAGTCACTCTTGTTCTTATGGTTCATTCTCATTGGAGGCACTTGGAATTTTTTCTCTTGGATCACCAAAGGCTTTAAAGGAACCTCCCTTATTTGTTGGTAGGGAAGATAACGAAGGTTCAATGGAGAATTACACAACCTATGGCATTAAAGAGAAGAGAGGAAGACAGGATCTTTGTTTTTCTGGAGTTCTCCTTGGAGCCTTTGCCATTTTCTCTTATTTGTTCTAGGTAGATGACTCCCCAACTCCCACCATGCTGTCAGAGACAAGACCCACTACTGGAGGAGAAAATCTCAAAAGAGATGACTTGAACCATTTAAAAGACATTGACTACCCATCTTCAGCTTGGATCCATCCCAGCCCCTCCTCACACCCCCACACCTCCTGACTCCAAGCAGCCAGTGCATGATGCATAAAATTGGGTGGTTTATGACAAATGTTCATGGTACTCATGATGATTCAATTGGATGGGATTTTCCAGGAAGGGTGCTTGAGAATTCAGATGCATTTCTGCGAGTGAACTTGGAGTTTGGAAAGAGAGCTGTGACCACTGGTCTCTTCCCTTACTCCCCCTACTCCTCCCCAGCTACCCTTCCCCTCTGGCTCCCAGAGTTCCATCCTTGAAGAGATAAAGAGCCCGAAGCACCACATTGAAGTTAGCTTTGTTAAATCCCTTTTATTTCAGAGTCCTCATGCCCTTTCTTCTTTCTTGAGACTCATCTCGTATCCCCATCTTGTCACCAATGCCAAGTTCATTTTCCTGTGTCATGTTATCAACAGCTTTCACGTAAGGAGTTGATCTCTAACAAGATATTCTCTCAATGGATTCGAAATCATAGAATACATATTTGACCTTGGGCCAGTCACTTTTCTCAGGGCCCAATTTTCTTCATCTAGAAAATGAGGCAATTGGAACAGATAGCCCTAAGAGCCTTTCAGTTCTAAACCTATAATCCTATACACAATGCCTCCATGACTTTAAAAGAACAGAGCCAGAATGGCGATGTTTCAAAAACTATAATAAGTAATTGAAGAAAGATTTGAGGCCCTTTTCAGCCTCACCCACATAATTCCATATAGGAAGTCATCTATTCTATTTATAAGGCTTTATGCCTTGCTCTCCCATGACCTCATACCTGGCTTTATTCTTCCCCGGGATCACTCAAAATTGGTGTTAGTTGACTTTTGAGGGCTCAGAGAGAATCTAAGAGACAAGTTTAAGTGAATCCAAACCAACAGGAATTTATCATTGAATTGGATGCTGACAAACACATCCTCACCATGATTTTTGAAAGAGTCAGCATGCTCCATTCAGACAAAGGCAGAAGAGACCTAGGTGAAGAAGGTGGAGGACAGGAGCGTCCTATAGCCGCCAAACCTGACTGATTGATTGTATGAGTCTTAGGCAAATGGGGAGAAGATTTTTCTAATAGAAAACCTGGGTTATGTGCAAACTGCCTCTTCTAAGAGGAATGGAATAAAAACATAAGCCCCCATTTGCTTATTGTCCCAATCTTTGTGTAAACCAGGATTTGCTCTTGATGAAATTCTCATTTCCTAAAGGCTACCGAGGTTAGGGGCTCAGTGATGGGAGTGGGTTGTGTGCCAGGATGCCAGGAAGTAGGATGCCTCAAAGCCACATTTCAGTGATGTCACCGAATTGTGAGGAGGAGTTCAGAAATTCAGTCCAGCCATGGCTTGCTGTTCTCTTGGCATGAGCACCACTTTTTCCCGTAGGGAAATTTGTTCCTGTTTTTAGAGATGGTAGAGGACAAGGGACCTTCTTTCTGGATGACTCAGCTACATTTGGGAAGTTATCATGTTGCAGAGAAAAGAGCCTTGGATTTGGAGTTAGGGATCTGAGCTCAAATAGCAACTCTGATGCTCACTACCTGGGTGCCCTAGAACCCCTCTGGGCTTCAGTTTTCTCATCATTGTATTAGATGCCTCAGAGGTCCTTTCTATTCTAAATCTTTGATCCAATGACCTGGAGGTCATGGAATTCCAGATTTGGTGGGGGGACTTTCAGGTCATCTTCTCCAGCCTCTCGTTCTAGACAAAAATCATTCCTGATGGGCTTGAGTCCTTTTCTGGGCCTGATTCCAGCCCAGTTTTGCTATTATTTCTTGTGTGTGGCTTTGAGTATGTAGCTCTAGAGATAGAAGATCTAGGTTAACATCCTGCCCCTTATGCTCACTCCCGACATGAGCTTGTGGGAATCAGTTAATGTCCATGGCTCCCAATTTTCTCCACTATAAAATGATGGGATTGAACTAAGTGACCAGTGAGATCTCTTCTATCTCTGCACCTTTGAAACATGCGATGTTCCAGGCTAGCTCCTCTGAAGGGCTCAGACTAAGTCCTTGTCAGGATAAGCAAGACTTAGCACTTAGTAAGAACCTAACAGAAACATAGTAATTCAATGATTTCAGAGAAATCAAGGCTCACATTTCTCCTTTCTGAGCTTCAGTTTCCTGATTGATATAAGACTTTATGATATTGAAAGTCCATTGTAACCTTCATTCTATAATTTAGTGGAAAGAAAGATGGCTTTTGGAGTGAAAAACCTAGGAGGAACTTCATTTGTTGTTCTGTGTTCAGGCAAGTCACACCAAAACCTCTTTGTGCCTAAGTATTCTACCCTGTACAGTGAAGAGGTTGGACTAAATCTCACTGTATGCTCACATCATGATTTTTGTTAAGTAGGAGAGAGGAAAAAGAGTCTATGTGGTCCTTGCCTTCAAGGAGTTCATTGGATGAAGGGTCTCCAATCTGATTAGAGAGACCAGATCGGAGAGACAGGGAATAGTTTAAAAGGTCATACGAAGGCTCTAGGTCCTGGCCAATGTTTACATTCTATGATCCTTAACTGGGATTTCTAATACCAAGGAGCTCAATGGTTCACAAAACAGTTCAATTATCAGATGAAAAAAAATGAAGGAATAATGGAAGTGAGTAGTTTCCGTTCAAGGTCATGTTGTCAGTGACGATGTTCAAGAGGAAATGACTGACTATTAGAAAGTTCACTCTTGTACTGAGCTAAAATCTGCCTCCCTACCATTTCCACTCATTTTTCTAATTCTTCCCTCTGGGACTAAGGAGAATGAATCTAACCCCTCTTCCACATGACAGCCCTTCAGAGAGTTTTATTTTTATTTGAAGGATTGCTGTAGTCTTCACCTGTCCCTATCTATGGAGAGCTGAGGGTAATTAAGGGCTGTCTTGATGGGTTGGTTTTCTGGGCAGGAGACAGACTGTGCTCATTAAAGTCATTCTCTCTCCTTCCTCCAACCTCATCTAACCCTGTTTTGCAATCCTTTTATGACTCTTATCAAATTTTGCCTCATGTTGTAATTACTGATATATATATATATATATATATATATATATATATATATATATATATATATATATATATATATATATATATATATATATAGAGAGAGAGAGAGAGAGAGAGAGAGAGAGAGAAAGAGACAGACAGACATATATTTATACATATATACATTATATAAACTCACAATAGATGCATACATATGTGCAAACATATATGTGTATATATGTTTATGGATGGATTTCTATGTATCATGGATATATATATCTTTTCTATTACCCACAAAATTGATATTTCTAAAAGAGAGACACAGCAGAAAAAGGGAGCTTGGGGCAAGATCTGTAAGGTGAGAAAATAAAAACTGTTTAAAAGAAGGAACTCAAAATAGATATCTCTGAAGCTTAAATTCCATGAGGAATACAGAGACTACAAAGGGAATAAACAAGATAAAGGTCATGAATCAAAGAGTAAAAAATCTAGAATGACAGAAATGGAAGGGAAATAAAGAGAAAGATGGAAAAATCTTTCCCCTCCCCCCAAAAGGTGCAGAAAATGAAATTTAAAAACTAACAAGCAAAATGAGAAGAGGAGAAGAGGAAGGGGGAGTATCACCTAACTACTTAATTGAGAGAAAAAAAAAGAATTTGAAAATTAGATTTAAAAAGCCATAAAAGAAGTTACAAATAGAGGCAGCTAGGTGGCATAGTGGATAGAGTACCAACCCTGAAGTCAGAAGGATCTGAGTTCAAATCTGGCCTCAGGCACTTAAAAATCCTAGCTATGTGACCCTGGGCAAGTCATTTAACCCCAATTGCCTCAGCCAAAAAAAAAAAAAAAAATAAATAAATAAATAAATACATTTTTAAAAAACCACTCTAAAACTAGGTAAATGGCCTGGGGGGCTTGAAGTACAGGGAAAGAGAGCTAGTAGAAATACAGTTGCCTTAAAGTAGTTTAAGATAAAATAACTGGGGGCAATTAAAGTGTCTGGCCTCAGACACCTAACACTTCCTGGCTGTGTGATCCTAGGCAAGTCACTTGACCCCAATTGCTTCAGAAAAAAAAAATATCTGAAGAGACAAAGTGCTGTATAAAGAGGAAAAGATTCTAATTGAGAAACATTAGAGATAAATAGAAGAAAACACAAACTTAACTCTCATTGCTTTAAATGTAAATGGATTAAACAATCCAATAAAGTTAAAAAGACTGCGAGATTGGCTAAAAAATTTGGCTCAAATTTTGTTGCTTACAAAAACAAAAATATAGAATGAATGATTTTTCATGACAGTTATGTTATAGTAGAAAGAACATAGGATTTGGAGTCAGAATAGCTGGCTTAAAATCCTAGCTTTTTCATTTGTATAATCAAGCAAGTCATTTCACCTTTCTAAATAAGATTTTCCTTTCTGTAAGATGAAAGGGGTGGACTTTGATGTTTTCCATCTGTAAAGATATCATTCCATGGGGCAGTAACAGGAACAATGGTTTGGGAGTTGAAGGATCTAGTTTGAATCGTTGTTTAAGAAACTATTAATTAATAGAAGTATGATCTTGGACAAGTCCCTTTCTCTCATGAAAGTTTGGTTTCCTTCTCTATAAAATACTCAACAATCTCAAAGCCACTTGGAATGATGTAACCTTTCGACTTTAAATTCTATGATCTGATCTTTTGGTCATCCTATCCTTTGCTTTGGGATTAGCTTTTCTACTTAACATTTCCATTTTAATTATTATATTCCTTCACTGACTTTCTAAATCTCAGTTACATAGAGCCTTCTGCTATATTTATGATTCATTCTTTATTGAATTTCTAAAGTACAAGTCTGACCCTGTCCAAATCTTCCTTCTCCTCCTTTACCCCAATAAACTTCGGTTTCCCTATTATCTCTGGAAACAAAATTAAACCCCTTTGTTTGGCATATCAAGCCTTTAACAATCTGGTCACAAACTATCTTTCCAGTTTTATTCTACATTGCTATTTTTCACATGGCTCAGCTAAACTGACCCCTCAGTGTTCCTCATACATCATCACATTTCACTTTTTGTCTTTGCACCAACTGCCCCTCCCATCCAAAGAATGTTCTCTCTCCTCATCTCTGCCTTAAAAATCCCTAATTTCCTTCATGACTCAGCTCAGACACCATCTTCTCCATTAAGTCTTTCTTTCTCTCCTCCCCAGTTCCCCAGATGCTCTAGTGCCGTCTCTAAATAAGAATATTTTATATTTGTTTTGTCTGTACCTATATATGGCTGTGTTATCTCCCTCATTTTAATGTAAGCTATTTGAGGACAGGCATTATTTCACTTTTGTCTTTATATCCCTAATGCCCAACAGAGTTTTGGGCATCAAGTGGCTTACTAAGTGTTTATGGGTTGAATCTCTCTTAAAGTATATTTTAGTCCACTTTCCTACCTATATCTTCATATGCCTTCCCTTCGGGGAAACCTAATAAGATGTTCTGCCTTGGATGAATTGACTTAAGGTCACGGGATCCTAAATGCAGATCTGCAAAGAACTTCCAAGGACACCTAGTTTTTCCCTCATTTTTCAGATGGGGAAACTGAGGCACAATGCTGAAATGACTTGCCCATGGTCACATAGTAAGTAAGTGTCAAAAGTCAGATTTGAACTCAGGTTCTCCTGATTCCAAGTTCAGCAAGTGATCAGTTATTTTACCACCAGGTTAGTCCTTGAGCAAAGAATACTGACCCTTGAACTTCTCAAGCTCCTCTCCAGACCTACTAAGGCTCATGGTCCAATAGCTCACACTCCTCTGGCCCATACCCTTCTCCTACTGATCGTCTTCAGCTCTCCCCAGGAGACTCACATGTGGCGACCATGTTGATCCTCCCTGGTCAAGACTCCCTCCTTCTCCATCAGCATCTGTCGGAAGGTCCCCACCTTTTGCCGGATCTCCTCTTCAGAATACCTGCAGCAGGCAGAGAGAGAAAAAGCATAAAGCAAGATTAGGGCCATTAGAGTCTTTAGCTTCTATTGACCCACAATAACCTACTCTGGATTTTGAGGAAACTGGAGATCTTCTTGTTTTGCAGAGAGAAAACTGAGGCGGAATCTGGGATTAGATACCCCTTCTATTGGCTGGAAATGTTTAGTCCATTTTTGTTCCTGTAACACTTTCCATCACTGAAATGTGCAACAGTTGTTGATTATACTTTTTGGATGGTGAGAAGCCCATTACCTCACGAGGCATCCTGTTCCAGTGTTAGACAAGCTTGGAGTGATACAGGCAGAAGGGAGAGATTGAAGGGAGGAGGGGATATCGTGACTGGCAGCCAGGATCCGGAACTAGCCCCGGTTCATTCTTTCCTCTAAAATAAAGTTAAATATCCAAGAATGAGGCAGACCTGAGACCTGTTTCACCCCTTCCACTTCAGCCCCCTGTTGGGGTCCATGCATACAGTAAGGCTGAAGTAGGCAGGAATTGGCAGCACAGGGGGTGAAAGCGCCAATCTGATGAGTGTGAATACAACTGAAATAGCACTCCAAATTATTTTGGGATTGCTTGCTGCTTAGTGCTTTCCATATCAACCAGGTGATCCCACCAGCTACAGATTTAGAATCAAAAAGGAACTTAGAGGTTATCCAATCCAACCTCTTCATTTGACAGTTAAAGAAACTGAGGCCCAAGGAGTCTGTGACTTGACCAAAGTCACACATTTAGTAGGTGACAGTTCCGATCTGAACTCTTCTGACTTGAGATCTAATGATCTTTCCACTATTCCTTTCTGTTTCTGAAACTAAAAGGTGCCTAAAACGATAGTACCTAACAGGATGTCAGTGGAGAGCAGCTTCCTCTGTTGGGCAGCAGACTAAATAAAGAGCCCTCAGGTAGCACTGTACCTTTCCCTCCTCCCGCTTTCCTTCCACTCCCATGTCAGTGATCTCCTTTCCATCAGGACAAAGTCAAGCTCTCTCCCCATTTTGAGATGAGTCTTGGGGGCAGAAAAAGGAGAAACATCAACATTTCACATTTCTCTAGGACAAAAGCAAGGTCAAGAGAGCCTAGTTCTCATTCTAGTCCTGCCATTTATAAGCTGTGTGACCTTAATCACTTGTTTTTCCTTTCTGGCTCACAGTTCAATAAAATCTCTTGATCTCCTCCATCTTCAAGATAGCCCCTTCCATCTTGAAATGGTCTGAATGAGATGACTTCTGATTTCCCTTGCAACCACAAAATTCCTCAGCTCTAAATTTTGGGATTTAAGGTTCTATTCTACCCACCCTTCCAGAGAAGTCCAGCAGCTTACGGAACAAGAGAACCAGTGTTGACAACCAGGTCTCTTGAATCTCCCTAAATCTGATAATCTTACAACTGCTCAATCTGTAATTGTGATAGACTGGTGGATAGCACCCTCTCTATGAAACCTTTCTCACTCTTCTCAGTTGTTATTGGTTCTCATTCCTGAAATTATCTTTTTTCTCTGTTTCTACATTGCTTCTCCCCACTAGAATATAAACTCCTAGACCAGTGGCCCTCAAACTTTTAAAATAGGGCCCAGTTCCCTGTCCCTCAGACTGTGGAGGCCGGACTATAGTAAACACAAAAGCTCACACTCTGTCTCTGCCCCTCAGCCCATTTGCCATAACCGGGACGGCCGCATAAACATCCTCAGTGGGCCGCATCTGGCCTGCGGGCCGTAGTTTGAGAATCCCTGTCCTAGAGAGTTTTCTTTTTCTTTAACTCTCCAGTGTCTGGTATTGTTGGAAGCATGACATATCAAAAACTTGTGATTTGTCCTGAGGAGAACAAACTGAACCTATTTAGGATTTCGTGGGTATATCTCAAAGTCATTTAAGGTTTCAGAGAGAATGGGATTTGCACAAGATCACATAGGTATTAAGGGCTCTAGGCAGGGTTTGAATCTATTTCTTGCTGTTCTAGGCTTAACACTTAACACTTAACCATGCAGTCTTCCTTAAGTAGAGGCTTTAGCGTGGGGAGTTAGTTCCATTAGGATAGAAATGGGGATTGGCCCTGACAAGGGTCATTCCAGGCTTTGAGCCTTCTTCAAGTCACGTCAGGTTACCTGAGGGAAAAGTGTTTATAACCCAAATTACTGAGCTATCAAATAAATATTAAGGGTTGGGAATATTACTTAATAGTATAACATGAATATATTCTCCTATAATTGTTATGAATATTAATCAAATATCTGAATACAGGAAAGAAATACTAATGGATTCAAGCTAAAATAAATGAATATGAATGACCAGGTGATATCAATGAAGAAAAATCTCTCAGCCTGGAGGAAATATAAAAAGTACATGTGGGCCTGCACGTGTGCATGTTTTTTAAACATATTTTTGTTGATTTTTTTTTTATTCTTTACAAAAATCTTCCCTCAATTTTTCCTTGTATATCTCCCTCTTTCCTCCCCCCAAGAACATCAGTGTATGAATGTTTGTGTGTGTTTGAAGCCGGAGAGGGGAAAGAAAGGAATGAGTACCGAGGAGCTACCAAGGTAGAATGATAAATGTACCTCAGAAAGAAGTGTTTTTGGAAAATAGGATCATAGATCTGCACTATTCTGGACAGCGGTTTAGGACCATGCATCAAAAGTCACTAGACTGTGTATCCCTTTTTAACCAGAACTAGGCCAATAGTCCAAAGAAATTAAAGAAGTAGGAAAATGATCTATATGTTCCAAAATACTTGTGCAGCTAATATCATGGGACAAAGTATTGGAGACTAAAGGGGGGGTAATAATAAATTAGAGAATAGTTGAACAAATTATAGTCTATGGATATGTTGGAACATTGTAGTGCCGTAAAAAATGACAAAGGAGATGGATTCAGTGAAACCTTCAAAGACTTATATGAACTGATGCAGAATAAAGTGAGGAGAACCAGATAAATGCATTTTATAATAACATTGGAAAAACAAGGATCTTGAAAAGAAGTCAGAATTCTGATCTATGCAATGGCCAATTACGTCTCCAGAGAAGTGATGAGGAAGCCTGCTACCCACCTCCTCACAGATGACAGATACAAGTTACAGAAGGAGATATATATTTTTGGATGTAGCAAATGTGTAGATTTGCTTTGATTGACTGTCTAATTTGTTACAAGGATTGTGTTTTCCTTTTTTATTTTGAGGAGAGGGACCAGGAATTTTGCTATTTTTTAAAAAAAAGAAAGAAAAGAAGGCCATTGAAACACCTTTAAAATGTTCAGAAAGAGCAGAAGAAAAGGTCGGTGGGAAGCAGAACAAACTGGAAAATAACCTATGATAAGGAAAGGAATAGGTGGAATTTTATATATACATACATATAGTTAAGATATGTTTAATGTAGATTCATGGCTTCACATGAAATCTTTTTCTGTCTCATTTTGTGAGTGGAAATGTTCTCTTTCTTTTTTTAGTGTTTGTTAAATTCAGAAGAAAAATTTAAAAAATTAAATAGATTTAGACTTGGAAAGGATGTTAGAGTTCATTTAATCCAACTCCACACCCTCCCTCCAACTTCATTTTATTGCTAGGAGGCCCAGGAAGGTAAAATTACTTGTCCAAAATAAGAAGAAAGAAAGGAAACAAGCATATATTAAGTGCATACTATGTGCCAAGCACTGTGCTAAGTGCTTCATAAATATTCTCATTTGCTTTCACAATACCCCCGTGTAGGTGCTACTGTGATGCTCATTTTACAGATAAGGGAACTGAGGCAAACAGAAGTGAAGTGACTTGTCACATAGCTAGGATGGATCTAAGGCCAGATTTGAATTTGGGTCTTCATGACTCCAAGCTCAGTGCTCTATCCATTGCATCACCTGGCTGCAAAGTAGCAAGTGGCAGAATCCAGATTTGAACCCAGATCTTTCTGGTCCTGATGCAGATCTCTTTCTACCACATTAAAATATCCCCTGAAGGATTTAACCCCAAAGTATAGACCCAAGTATTGATGGCATCTGCTTTCTTCTTTGTCCCTTTGGTGATTATGGGTGCTTTGTTAAGGTCAATTACCTTTCTACACACACCTCACCTCATATCTCTCCCCAATCCTATGGCACAGGAGGATTGTGCCATTAGAGATGGAGGTAGTGAGCTCCTCATCACTGCTTGCTTTAAGGAAAGCAAGATCAAACATCAATGGTCAATAAGCCTTTACTGAATGGCTACCATGTACCCGGCACTGGGTTGAGTGCAGAAATGAAACAGTCCTTACTCTCAAGGAGATCACATTCTAATAGGGCACATACCATGTGCACACAAGATACATACACAGTAGATAGAGTCACCTTAGAAGAGAAAGTACTAGCAGCTAGCTTCTTTAGTGGCTAGAGGGATCAGGAACAGCTTTCTTTAAAAGGCACTGCTTGAGCTGAGTCTTAAAGAAAACTAGACATCCCAAGGAGAAATGAGGAGTAAATGGCTTCCAGGCATTGGGATCAATGTGGGCAATAGTAAGAGATGGGCCGTGGAAAGTTGTGTGTGAAGAATGGCAAGAAGGTCAGTGGAGCTGGGCTACAGTTTGTGGGGAAGAAAAAGGTGTAAGAAAATGAAAAACAGAGAAAGTTGTGGAGAAGAAAAGGGTGTAAGAAAATGAAAAACAGGGAAAGTTGTGGAGAAGAAAAAGGTGTAAGAAAATGAAAAATAGGGAAAGTTGTGGAGAAGAAAAAGGTGTAAGAAAATGAAGAACAGGGAAAGTTGTGAAGAAGAAAAGAGTGTAAGAAAATGAAAAACAGGGAAAGTTGTGGAGAAGAAAAGAGTGTAAGAAAATGAAAAATAGGGAAAGTTATGGAGAAGAAAAGGGTGTAAGAAAATGAAAAATAGGGAAAGTTGTGAAGAAGAAAAAGGTGTAAGAAAATGAAAAACAGGGAAAGTTGTGGAGAAGAAAAGAGTGTAAGAAAATGAAAAATAGGGAAAGTTGTGAAGAAGAAAAAGGTGTAAGAAAATGAAAAACAGGGAAAGTTGTGGAGAAGAAAAGAGTGTAAGAAAATTAAAAATAGGGAAAGTTGTGGAGAATAAAAGGGTGTAAGAAAATGAAAAATGGGGAAAGTTGTGGAGAAGAAAAGGGTGTAAGAAAATGAAAAATAGGGAAAGTTGTGGAGAAGAAAAGGGTGTAAGAAAATGAAAAATAGGGAAAGTTGTGGAGAAGAAAAGGGTGTAAGAAAATGAAAAAACAGGGAAAGTTGTGGAGAAGAAAAGGGTGTAAGAAAATGAAAAATAGGGAAAGTTGTGGAGAAGAAAAGGGTGTAAGAAAATGAAGAACAGGGAAAGTTGTGGAGAAGAAAAGGGTGTAAGAAAATGAAAAATGGGGAAAGTTGTGGAGAAGAAAAGAGTGTAAGAAAATGAAAAATAGGGAAAGTTGTGGAGAAGAAAAGGGTGTAAGAAAATGAAAAAACAGGGAAAGTTGTGGAGAAGAAAAGGGTGTAAGAAAATGAAGAACAGGGAAAGTTGTGGAGAAGAAAAGGGTGTAAGAAAATGAAAAACAGGGAAAGTTGTGGAGAAGAAAAGAGTGTAAGAAAATGAAAAACAGGGAAAGTTGTGGAGAAGAAAAGGGTGTAAGAAAATGAAAAAACAGGGAAAGTTGTGGAGAAGAAAAGGGTGTAAGAAAATGAAAAATGGGGAAAGTTGTGGAGAAGAAAAGGGTGTAAGAAAATGAAAAATAGGGAAAGTTGTGGAGAAGAAAAGGGTGTAAGAAAATGAAAAACAAGGAAAGTTGTGGAGAAGAAAAGGGTGTAAGAAAATGAAAAATAGGGAAAGTTGTGGAGAAGAAAAGGGTGTAAGAAAATGAAAAACAGGGAAAGTTGTGGAGAAGAAAAGGGTGTAAGAAAATGACAAACATGGAAAGTTGTAAAGAAGAAAAGGATGTAAGAAAATGAAAAATAGGGAAAGTTGTGGAGAAGAAAAGGGTGTAAGAAAATGAAAAATAGGGAAAGTTGTAGAGAACTCTGAGTGACAAACCAAGGAGTTGACTTTTGCACTTAAAGGTACTAGGGAGCAGCAGGAGTTTATTGGTGAGCAGAGTGACATAGACTTGGGTTTTAGGAAAATCATTGTCAGTTGTACAGATGATGGGTTGGAGTAGGGAGAGATGAGGCAGAAAGACAATTGGGGGCTGTTGGAAGGGTTTGTGCATGAGGGGATGGGGGCCCGAACTAGGGTAACTTTTGTTTCTGTGGAGAGACCATGAACTAGAAACAGGATTTGGCAGATGATGGATCGGGGCAGGGAGGCAAGCTATCAAGCTATCAAGGGCACTCTGGAGGCATTTCTCTCTGGGAGAAATGTTGGATTCACTGGCTTCTAAGGGCCTTTTTTGAGCCTGCTCAGGAGGCTCCCTGACATTGCTTCCAATAACGGTGCTTAAAAAGCTCTCCAAAATGTTTTCTTGGCTGGGGAGTGAGGAGTGAAAATGCCATTTCAAAACTTCATCTCTGAGAAGGACCTGGAGCGGAATTCAGAATTCAGCCCACAAACTGTTCAAAGAGTCAGTGTCAGAAAAGCTTTTGTGCCTCCAATGGAGGCTGCCCAGTTGCACTTCCTTTAGGAAGCCTGTGGACAAAAAATTGGCGAACTTCAGTGTTGGAAGGAACCTCCACAGCCCCACCTCCATTTGAACAAGAGCCCTCATTAAAATTTCTCTCAAAATGGCCTTAATACCCTCAGTAAAGGGAAATCCACTGCCTGTCAAGAGAGCTCATTACACCTTAAGATAGCTCTTGTCAGGCAGTGTTCTCCTAGAATCAAGTCTAAATCTGCCCATTTGCAATTTCTACCTGTTGTTCTTAATTTTGTCCTTGAGGACAAGTAGAATAAATGTGATCCCTTTATTTCCATTGCTGTTCAGCCATTTAGTCATGTCAGACTCTTTATGATCCCAAACGGGACTTTCTTGGCAAAGATACTGGAGTGGTTTTTGCCATTTCCTTCTCTAATGGATTAAAGCGAACAGAGGTTAAATGACTGGCCCAGAGTAACACAGCTAGTAAGTGTCTGAGGCTGGATTGAACTCGGGTCTTTCTGACTCAGGGCCCAGTTTTCTATCCACTGAACCACCCATTTGTTTCTCTCTTTATTTTTGCTTGACAGTTTCCTAAATATTTCCCTCCTTTTTCCTCCAGAAAAATCACTCCTTCAATTGGCCTTATATGACACACTCAGAGCTCTCACCAGCCTAGATGCCTTCCAGTTTATCGATACCCACACTAAGATGAAGTATCCTAAACTGAAAGCAAAATCCAGATGTGGTTGGATCAGGGTAGAGGACAATGGAACTATCATCCTCTAAGCCACATGGGCCATGATTCTCTCAGGGCAACCTTTCTGCTTGTGTAGTCCACTTGACCCTCCAGATCTGCCTTGATGGAGGAGAAAATGTTTCTCCTTTCTTTCTTTGTAGAGGTGGGGGGGCAAGGATGTGGAACATTGCATACACTGTCAGACTCAGTTGATGTGTTGGTTAGTTTTGCTAAACTCCTTTTTTAAATCTTTCCTTTGTTCTTTTTTATTCTTTGTCATAAGGAACGTCTCTCTGGGGAGGGAAGGGACAAGCAATCTATTAAGAGATGAATGTAATTTAAAAACAAAAGACAAATAAAAATTTTAAACCCCATATTTGTTCAGACCGTCTGTGTTCCAGTCGTCACCTTTACCTTGTCCTTGTGAACTTGATTTTTAAAAGGCTGACATGTAAGCCTTTCTCCATAATAAATTTAATCTTATTTTATTTGGTCCCGTGTGCTAGCCTATTAAAATCTTTTTAAATCATCACTGTCATTTATTGTTGTCCATCAGTTTTGTCCCTGGTCCTCCTAAGGATTAGGATTTTCTCTCCTGTCCCTGTGCATCTGAGATGTGCTGAGGACCATCCCCAACCACACAGGGAAGGGATGATACATGTTGTCAGTGTCATGAAAATGATTACTGGTGAAGGACCTGGGTACTATTTCTTGGGTAAACTGCTCCCCATTTCTTAGGTCCGTTTCCTCTACTGTAAAACGTGAGGGGGCAACTAGGTGGCGCAGTGGATAGAGCACCAGCCTTGAAATCAGGAGGACCTGAGTTCAAATCTGGTCTTAGACACTTAACACTTCCTGGCTGTGTGACCCTGGGCAAGTCACTTAACCCCAGCCTAAAAAAAAACAAAAACAAAACAAAACAAAAAACTGTAAAACGTGGGGGTTTGGGGATGAATTATTTGATTGCCAATCTCCTTTCCAAATTTTAAATACCATGATCTTATAATTCTGTGACTTTGTCCCTAATCAGGTCACCTCTCTCAGAGTGAGATCCCACTGCTGTTAGTCTGGATAAGCAGATGGCGTAGGGAGGACATTGTAGAAGCTGGTTGAAGAATCGTCTCCCACAAGCCTTCTCAGAGGAATCACTCAGCCCTTAATGAAAGCCTCCAGTCTCTTAATTTGAGGACTCATCACTTACTCCTAGTTGATAAACTTTATTTTTTAAAGCTTTTTATTTTCGAAACAAATGCATAGATAGTCCTCAACATCCACCCCTGCAAAACCCTGCGTTCCAAATTTCTTTTCTCCCTCCCTTCCCTCCACCCCTCCCCCAGATGGCAAGCAATCCAATATATGTCAAACATGTGCAATTCCTCTATACATATTTCCACAATTATTATGCTGCACAAAAAAATTGATAAACTTTAAATGGAGGTTGAAGAGCTGGGGAGAAGGATCTTTAGAGGGTAGCTCAGTGAATCTCTTTTCTCTCCCCTTCCTACTCCAACCAAAGGTTTGTAGGAGGAGCAGCAATTAATGAGTGGGACAGAAAGGTTGGATCGAGACAAGGCCTCTTTATATTTTCTCTTGATCAACTCATTCTGTCTGATAAAGTCAAGTCTCACTATGACAGTGATTTCCAAATTTATCTCTGGATATCCAGTGCCTCTACTCTGTCCACAGAATATACCCATTTGGGTCTCTGGTGATATGTCAAACAACAAATCTGAAACAACTCATTATCTTCACCTAGCTCCACCTACCCAAACCCACCCATAATTTAAATAAATCTATTTCTTTTAGGCCACTGGTATTCTTTCAGGCATCTTGATTTGAAATCTTGGAGCCATTCTCAAATCTCCTTTTATTTCCCATGTCCAACCAGTTGCCAATCCTAATTGATTCTACTACCATATCTTTCTCACATCCACCCTTCCCTTTTGTAGCCATTATTCTAGTTCAGTATCTTATTATCCTTTTTCTAGGCTGTTGCAATAGCCTCCTAACTGGCCTCTCTGCCTCCAGTCTCTTCCAAACCAATTGCAAAATTACCTTGGATGTCTTCAACATGAAATAATTTTATCGATGTGACTTTTTCATCTATCACCCTATATTGCGGCCCTCTCCACACTTTATGTCCTATATTTCTGTCCATGTTTTCTTACAAATTCTCCATAAGGGAGCTATCCAAAGTGCCAGAGAATTTCTTGAGTTCTTTTAGAATCTCTGAAGTACATATAACTGTATCACTGGGGCTGTCCCTCATCTCCACATGGCCATCTACCTGTAAAACCAAGGGACCTGGGTTCTGAGGCTAGGTGACCCTGAACAAATCACTTAATCTCTCTGAGCCTCAGGTTTCACCTTTTGCTCTGAGAACTGTAACCAAATCAACACTGCCATTTAAAGGGAAAATCAACTCACCCTTCTTCCATCCAACCAGTTCTTCTTTCTATCTTTGTGTCTCTCTACAATCAAAATTCCCTTCCCTCACCTCCACTCCCATATATGTGTTGTCTTTCCATTTAAATGTCACCTCCTTGAGGAAGGACTATCTTGATCTTGTATATATATTCCCAGCATTAGCATAGTATCTGGTACATAGCAAACAATAAATACTATTCATTCATTCATTCTGCAGGGATGAGTGAGGGCCTCTGAAGTCCCTTCCAGCTACCAATTTATGAGCCTATGGTCCTAAGATCTGTTAGCTATATCTAGCATTTATTTATTATCAGATTCATCTCCTATAACACTGGAATCATCACATCTCTCCCTTGCTCAAGAACTTTTCATTGACGTTCTATTTGCCCACAGGATGAAATGCAAAGACTTAAGTCTGAGGTTCAAGATTTTTCACCATCTAGCCCCTATGCTAAAGTCTTTTCCTCCTACCGTTCACTCAAACCCAGCCATTGGCACTCCTAAGCTAATCTGGTTTCTTTGCTGTTCCTTGCTTACACTGTTCCATTCTAGCCAATAAAATGATATTAAGTACTATCTGAAGATAAAACACAGTGCTGGTTACTAAAGGGAAAAGATATATCTGCCATCTAGCCAGTTCTCAAGAAGCTTACACTCCAAGGCGGGCAGAGAAAACAGGAAACATAAATAACCATGAGTCAGGGGAGATTGAGATCAGTGCGGAGAAGACACAGGCAGATGGGGGAAGGAGAGACCTCTTTAACTGGGAGAAGGAGGAAAGATTCATGGGAAAGTTGGCACTCAAACTGATCATTGAAGAGAGGAATTTCACTTGGTAAAGAATCAGGTTGACAGAAGTCCATTCCAGCAACAACAAAAACCAGAAGGAAGAGAAAGGGACAAAGACAGGACACAATGAAGCATCTGGCTGATGGGACATATAGTAGATGAAAGGGAACAGCATGAAATTCGACTAGAAAGAATGGCTCAAACAAAATTGTGAATTAATAACTTTGAGGGTGATTACCACTTGTATACCTTAACTGAAGTTTTCCCCCTCCCTCGTCCATAATGTTCAGGGCCTCCTGCCCTGATTGTCTAAATCCCATCCATCCCTGAAGGCTCAGCTAGGATTAAGGCTCAGTGTCAGGAGTGGGGATAGTTTTCAGTGCTAGAGATGAACAGTCAGTAGTGAGGATGGGAGTTTATTGCTAGAGAGAGGGACTTAGCGTCAGGGACAAGGGCTCAGTACTAGGGAGGAGAGCATATTTTTGTGATGAAAAGTTCAGTGGAAGATATGGTACCTCTCTTATGGGTTTGGGGGCAGAGGGTCCAAAATGGAGGTTCAAGGTCACATGGCCTAGGCGAGAGACTCAGTGCTAGGGATGGGGTCTCCGCTTCAAGTAGTGGGATTCATTGTTAGGATAGGGCTAAAACCTGAGACCTGGAGCTCACTCGGTGTCAGAGATGGGGATTCAAGAGTTATGAACCAAGGGTCAGAGCCGGGGTCTCAGTGCTGGGAATGAGCAATAAGCCCCCAGACATAGAGTCAGTAAGGAAGACTTAGAGTTAGGGACTCTATTTTTCCTCAGTATTTTTCCTGTTCTTGGAAGTGATTTTCTGTCATTTTGTCAAATCATTTCCACATACAATATCGGAACTTGTTTTTTCTAACTATGGTGATAATGGCCTCTAATTAAGGCACCTGTATACCCACACTCCCTCTAAAAGAAAGACCACAGCTCCCAGTTTTGTTACATGAAATAGAGTCTTCTTTTTTTGTACATCAATAGCTCATTAGTTCTTACAAATATGTTTGTATTGCCTGCTAATAATTTGCTTTGTGTGTGTCTCTTTGTGTTTGTTCCTTTCCATCTCCTCCTCTCTCAGCCCTCCCTTGGAGTTGAGGAAACAGCATTTCTTCAGATGAGCCTTATTCTGGGTCCTTGTATCTGTTATCAAACTCTTTTTCCTTAAATTGAGTCTTTATCTCTGCAACTAAGTCCCCATGCCGAGTACTGAGCCCCCATCCCCAGAAATGAGCATCCACTCATAGAATCTCCTACCACATCTTTCATTATTAATGAAGGGGAAGCATTGAACCTAAGAGAGGTGACTCCCCTCCTCCCCACCAATTGCTAGCCTGGGGGATGAGATGACCTTGGAGTGACTTCCCCGAAGGCCCATCAGGGTCCTGTTTCCCTGGGGCTCCAGGCTCACCTTCTCCAAGAATTTCATTGTAGAGCCAATAGGAGAAGATTGAAAGGACAACTGAGCTGCAATTGCATCTCCTACTTCTTTTACCCTGCAGCTGAGTGACCTCCCTTGGGGAAGGAAAGTGGTGCAGGAAATTCAGCTTCGACCCTTTCCTGGGAGGAGCCGAAGCATCCCTTCCGCCCCTCCACCCCCCACAAAGCGGACACCAATGGCCATTTCCTTCATCCTTTTGTCTCCAGAAATTGAGTGTGGTCTTGACAGCTGACTAAGCACCGAGCATCAGGATGGAAGTTGGGAGAAAATGAGTGATTTTAGGCAAGCCATTTGTGCATGGAGAGCCTCATTTTCCTTATCTGTCTAAAGGGGAAATGATTCCCACTGTCTTATTGGATTATAGCAAAGATTCATGGGGAGAACTGTGACAAAATCTTGGCAAATTTAGCTTCACGAGAGAGGCAGAGTGAATAAAAAGGTGGTTTTGGAGTCAGCAAGTCCTGACTCTAATATATACAAGCTTTGCAATCCTGGGCCCTAAGTTACTTCATTTCTCAATGCTCCAGGGAATTCTCTAAGACTCTAAGTGGCAGAGCAGGCGCCAATCTGCATTGGTATAGGGTGTTTCCTCGTGAGTAATTCTCCGTACCAATGAAATCACAAGTCTGATTTCTAAAAAAAAAGTCTCTCTTGTTAAATAAAAGTGAAATATGATGCCTCTGATTTTATTGTTGATCTAGTCAGCCCGGCCAGAGCTAGCCCATTCTCCAGGGCTACTCAGAGACAGTGGAATTCCCCAGTTTTCTGAGCTACCACCCCAATCATTTGCAGGTATAATTGCCTTTTTTCTGGACTGAAGACAGATGGGAAATGAGGGAGCAGGGGCTCGATGAGGACAAGGATTGTATCTCACCATCCCTTCTTTTAAGCAGGAGTGATATCTCCCTCATTATCTCAAGGACTTTTGGAGACTGTCTTCCCCATAGTCTACAGCAGTGGTCCTCAAACTTTTTAAATAGGGCCCAGTACCCTGTCCCTCAGACTGTGGGAGACCAGACTATAGTAAAAACAAAAGCTCACCCTCTGTCTCCGCCCCTCAGCCCATTTGCCATAACCCGGCGGGCACATAAACATCTTCAGCGGGCCGCATCTGGCCCACGGGCCATAGTTTGAGAACCCCTGGTCTATAGTAACCAGTCTAGGGCAGTCCCTAGAGGATAAGCCAATTCACTTCTCTGGGCCTGTTTTTCTCAGTTGTAAAATCAGGGGGTTAAACTAGATAACCTTCCAGGTCCCTCCCAGCTCCAGATTGGGGATTCTGTGCTTTTATGATTGACTGTTGAACTTGGGTATCTTAAACCCCTCCTCGGACACAGGACGTCAGAACCCCTCAGCAGGTGGAAAGAGTCCTGCGGTGGGAGAAGAAATAGGGGCTCAGATCCTGACTCTGACATTCGTTTGTCAGTTGTGTGACCTATGGCCAGGTCTTGCGCCTCATTTTCCTTGTCTGTAAAATGATACTGACACTGTCTCCTTCCCAGAAGTTTTGTGAGGAGTGAGTTCTGTAAAGCCTAAAGAGAAGTAGAAGTGGGAGGTGGATGAACAGAGGGATCCTCAGATTCCTGAGGGGAAAACCCTACAAATTTGCCTAAAGATTCGAAGTTGCTTACAATGGTCCTTTGAGTATATCAATAACTATCCATATTTTTACAGACAAAAACTCTGAGGCTCATTGCATGATAATCGTGGATATATATATATATATATATATATATGTATATATATATATATATATATATAGTACATGTTTAACATATATTGGATTACTTGCTATCTGGGGGAGGGTTTAGAGGGAAGAGAGGGAGGAAAAATTTGGAATGCAATGTTTTGAAAGGGTTTTGCATATATTTTGAAAGCCAAAAGCTATTATTAAAAAAAAAAAGTAAAGGAAAATGGAAGCTCGGGAGGTGAAATGACTTTCCCATGATTCCTTCTTTCAGGATCCACCAAATAGATATCTGAGCCAGGATTTGAACCTAGGTCTCCTGTTTTTTTCTGGATACTGTGATACCTATAGGCTGAGTCCCTTATTATTCACTTTTCAGGGGGATGGGAATCCAGTTACCATCCTCCCTCAGTAGCATCATAGAGCTAGATTAGGAAGAAAATTTAAAGGTCATCTAGTCTAACCCTTCCTCCCATTTTACAGATGAGGAAACTGAGACTGAGAGTTTAAGTAAGTGTCACGCAAGTAATGGGCATCAGAGGCAGCATTTGAGCCAGATTCATTGCCCTTTTCTCTTGTAATATAGCCTCCCAGGACTCTGAAATCTGAGAACAAATCTGGACCCACATTTCCAAAGCCCCGGGCTCAGGGATGACACCCCTTGCATCTCCCTGGGGCAGAGTTGCACCAACCACCCCAGGTTCATTCCCATAGGGAGCTCTGGCTGGCCAGGGGGGTCCTTTGCAGCCAATTTGCCAAGAGCCCAGTTGGTATTTCTGCATTCCCCAGATTGCCAGCTGCATCGGGCGAGCATGTTTGTCAGGGAGGGACCAGGCTCGGCAGCCAGGAATTTCATCGCTTCAAAACTGCTCTGCCATCTGGGATGCAGGGACATGGAGGGAGGCGCCGGGATCTACAGAAATATCACACAGGCGTCGGGATGGGGTTGGTGGTCGTCCTTCCTCTTGGAGAGGGCCAGAGATGTGCTGAGGGTGATGTTCTTCCATAGGTGAATTGGATTTCAGTGAAGCATTGTGGCAGAGTGAAGGAGAACTGCCCCTGTCATAAATACCACCTACAACTTCCTATTGGGCAACTAAGTAGGGCAGTGGAGAGAGGGCAGGGTCTGGAGTCAGGAAGACCTGAGTTCAAATCCACCCCCAGACACTTGACACTAGCTGTGGGAACCTGGGCAAGTCACTTAACCCCAGCTGCTTCACACACACAAAATGATAGGCTGACTCACATGGTAGTAGGGTTCCAGTGACCTCTCTGTCCACCCATCCCACTCACCCTTGTTCCTCCATCATCTCTTGCAGCTCCATACACTTGAGCTCCACACGCCTCTTCCTCTCATGATCTAGGATCTCCCGGTGGGCCTTCTTCACCAGGCTGGGCTCCACAACTCGCAGCTCCTCCTCAGGTCTGTGCCAGGCACCTGAGGCCCCGGGCTGGGGGAAGCCGTTGGCAGCATCTGGCGGAGAGGGAATGCTGGCTCCATTGTTGAAAGTAGACGACATGGCTGCCTGAGTTGACCTGCTGGCCACAGTCCCTGCAAAATGGACAGAGAGGGATAAAGAGATTTTTCAGGGCCAGACTAATTTCTGGTCTACTTTTCTTAACCCGACACCCCCCCCCCCAATTCTACTCCTTAATCATTCGGCTCAATGATTCAATGGGAGATAACACTACTCCTATCAGCATCTGGGCAGGAGAGAAAGGAAAAGGGGCAGCCAGAGGGGAAGGAATTCCTACAAAAGGCCAGTTGTAGAGGTGGCAGGGTGAGGTACATTGTGCACTTAGGTCTGCAATGTCAGGAGAAAGAAACATACCCAGGGGATACAGAGTGGGCTGTATCCAATTACCATCCTCCCTCAGTAGCATCATAGAGCTAGATTAGGGAGAAAATTCAAACATCATCTAGTCCAACCCTTCCTCCCATTGGATAAATGAGGAAACTGAGACTGAGTGATTAAGTAAGACTCAGACATTTACACAAGTAATGGGCACCAGAGGCAGCATTTGAGCCAGATCATCAGGCTCCAGATCCATTGCCCTTTTCCTTCTTGAAGCAACCAGTGTCAAAGAGGTTCAGAGGCTGGGGAAAAAGCCTCCATCACTGAGTCATTTCCCCCCCCCTCAAGTAGATTACTTCCAACACCAGGGTTTATCTGTTCATGCCAAGTACCACAGATAGGTAGGAACGTGTGGATTTTATAATGCTTTAGTTGAACAAGAGGGGGCTCTGGAGAAATGTATTAATTCCCTGCAATTCTATTGAAAGCTCATTATTTTGAGAAGGGCTCAATAATGAATGGCTGACCAGAAGCTCATGATTGTGGAATCACCTCTGGACTAGAGAGCCCCAAACCTGAGTTTCCCTCAGCCTCAATTCCTTTTGCTTGAAAGGCATCTGATCGCAGGGGTCCCTTCTAGTTCTTCAGTCCAGAGTTTATAAATTTAGGAAGGATGTTAGAGGCTATCTTGTCAAATTGTCTCCAAAAGGGCCTGTGATCACAAAGATAGTAAGTAGCCTGGATTTGAACAAAGGTTTGATGGCCTCAGATTCAACTTTCTTCCCATGCACCACAGAGATTTTATGACCTATGATCTCTACATCATAGAAATACTCTAAATGCTGGTGGTCTTCTCTCCATTTTACTGCCACTTTTTGACACTTAGTCCATAGCTATGGTCACACTAGTTGTGGACTCACTTTCAGCAATAAAACTGTTCAGAGCTTTTGCTCTTTGAGCCTCCCCAAGAACAGTTCTTCATGGATTTATAGTTGGAAGGGACCATCAAGATCATGTGGCTCCAGCGTCTCATTTTTCAGATGGGAAGACTGAGGTTCAGAATTCATGTTACTTGTCCTAGGTCACACAAGATAATAGGAATTGAGATTTGAACCCGGATCTTCTAATGCTATATTTACCTTTGTCAGCAACAACCCTCAATGCAAATGTCACTCATGTCCATCCAGATAGAGGTCTCCAAAAGCTCAAAATTATAAGGGATCTTAGAGACTAAACTAGAAAGCTGAACCATGACAGCCAACAGTACAGAATAAATCTTGCAAAATGTAAGTAAGTGTGGAAGGTTGGGGAGTCTGTTATGTTTTATTCTGCCCCCATGGATTGTGTCATAGCAATAAGCCATGTGTGATAACCTGGCAGCAGAGGAATGGATTGGATGATCTCTCAAGTTTCATTTAGCTTTCTAATATGATGATTCCATGCCAGTTTCAGCCCTGTCTCTCCCTTCAGTACCATACCACCAGCCCTACACAGGTCTAGTATCACTGCAGTAAATACACAGAGCTTGGGACTCCCCAGCCCCAGCCAACAATTCAGTCACAGAACCCCAGTCTCTCAGAGCTGAGATACCTCAAATATCATCTCATATATACCTAAATAGGAATCCATTCTATGGCATTTTTTTTTCCATTTTGTCCTGATGAAGCCCATTCTGCTTTTTATTTGGGTGGGATGGGGGGAGGGGCTGAGGCAATTGGGATTAAGTGACTTGCCCAGGGTCACACAGCCATTCTGCTTCAGAACATCTGTATTTCTTAGGAAAATTTTTCTTCCATTAGATCTCAATCCATCTTCCTGAGACTCCTTCTACCACGTTCAAAATGATCTTTATTCTGTCCATAGTTCAAGAAGAAAAGTCTGATCCTTTTTAGATGCAATAGCTCTTCATATACCCGAGAGCCGCTATCTTGTTATCCCTAAAACTTTTAGAACTTCTGTGGGCTAAATACCCCCAGTTCATTAAGCTAATCCTTGATAACAAAAGAAAAGCCAGTACAATCAAAAAGTCCTCACTCTGAAAGAGTGATGAATTTCAAGTCATGAGACCTGAATTCAAATCTGAGCTCTGCCAGTTTTGACCTATATGATTTAGGACACTGGGTCACCTAATATTTCTGAGTTCCAGTTTTTTCATCTCCAAAATGGCTTGTCAGATCTCTCCCAGGGTTAGAGCTAAGCCTTTATAATCCTCTCACCATCCTGGTTACCTTCTCTTGGACATGCTCCAGCTTGTCAGCATTTTGCTTAAAAGGTACGCCCCCCCCCCAACACTGCACATAATACTCCAGATGAGAAATTTCACTAGTTCTTGGGTAAAATACAGACTCCTCAGCATGGCAGTTGAAGCCCTTCACAGTCGGGCTTTCCAGGTTTATTGCACATCACTCCCCTTTAAGTGCCTGTCAAACTGGCCTCCTTGCCAATCTCCAAAACTGACAGTCCATATTCTACCCCTTGACTTATACATCTTGTCCCTCATGTTTGTAATGCATCCTTTCCTCATCTTCCTTCTGGAATCCTCAGCTTCCTTCAAGGCTGTACCTTGTACCGTATTCTATAGGAAGCCTTTTCTAATCACATTAGATGCCAGGGTTCGCTCTCTTCTTCAAGTTACTGCAAGTGTGTGACACATGTATACACACACACATACATGTCACACCCCCCAGCACCCAGAACAGTACCTCGCACAAAGGAAATCCTCAGTAAATAGCATAGAATATAATGGGTCTTTCCCTCATCTCCTTCTGTTAATGAGATTATTCTATTAATGTCTTCCAGGATGACATTAGATTCTTTGGCTGCTTTATTATGCTCTCGTATGAGTTGAGCTTGCAGGCCAACAAAATGGAATTGAATTAAATCAGGACCATGGACAGAGGATATCCTTAGCCCATAAGTAGGACACTTCTGTGCACTATGAGAAGATCTATTATCAATCCCCTTCATTCTCTTTCCCCATATTTTAAGCCCAGAGAGGGAAGTGTCCAAGATCACCCAGGGAATAAGTGGCAGTGCCAGGATTTTAACCCTGGTACCCATTCCTTGGAATCACATTGGCGCTTATCAGTAACACAAAGACAAATGCACAATATACATATTCAATATTCCACAACTAGGACTAAGAACACATACACGAAAGGTAACATGGCATTATGGGTAGAAAACTGGCACTGGGGGGGCAGCTAGGTGGTGCAGTGGATAGAGCACCAGCCTTGAATTCAGGAGGAGCTGAATTCAAATCTGGTCTCAGACACTTTAACACTTCCTAGCTGGGCAAGTCACTTAACCCCAGCCTCGGGGGGGGGGGGAAGTTAAAGAAAACTGGCACCAGTGAGAAAGATA
Organism: Sminthopsis crassicaudata; assembly: GCF_048593235.1. NCBI lineage: Eukaryota > Metazoa > Chordata > Mammalia > Dasyuromorphia > Dasyuridae > Sminthopsis > Sminthopsis crassicaudata. The sequence goes on along the minus strand of NC_133620.1, from coordinate 465,015,456 downwards.
TGGTTTTAAATTCCAATCCTGATCTTGGCTACATGACCCTGCGTGAATCCTTGATCTCTCTAACTCAGGCAAGTCTCTAGGACTACACATTGCAGAGCAAAGGCTGATCTGCATTAACAGAGGAAATTTCCTTATTGTGAGCTCCCAATACCAGTAAAATCTCAGGCCCAATCAAAAAAATTGATGGTGGTAGTGATTTATGAAAGCAGTAACTGGAGGAAATGGAATGCTGTACTTGGAGCCAGAAGGACACTGCAGTACTCAAGTTCCATCTCTGACACTTCTTGACGGTGACCATAAGCAAGTCATTTCCCCTCTTGGTAAGCCTCAGTTTCCTTATTTGTTAAGTGAGGATAATAATAGCATCCACATCACAGCTATAGTGAGCATCAGTTGGCATGTAAAGTGATTTTCCATGCTTAAAGCATTCTAAGAATGTGAGCTACTATTATCTATTAAATCATTATTGCCATCTGCTGATAGAGAAAGTCTCCACCCTGGGAGCTGCCTCACATTGCAAAAAAAAAATCACAGCTCCATCCATATGGAGCATAGTCTACTGAGACCATTTATTATACATGTGTGCAAAGTCCCAGGGATGTACCCCCTTGTATAGCTGTGTCTTAACACTTTTCAGGGGCTGCCCCCTGCTTTGGGCCATGCCCTCTAGATTTCAAGTTCAGTCCACAAGGGAAAGGATCATGCTTTGTCCTTAACAATTCACTCAGTGACTGTTTCCTGATGCATTTTGAGGAGGAAAGGGGTTGAGCTGAATGTCATATAGTAAGAATTGATGGGGCTGAATGAAATCCAGAAGAATCTGACTCTTGGACTGTCCATTCTCTTGGAGAAAGAGCCCAGAGCTCAAAGGGTAAAAGATTTTCTAATCCCTTTGGAGGCTGAGCTTACTCATACCTTTCCTTCCTAATGATTTGATCTCCATTAAAAGAAGTTTCCATTAAAGAAATAATATATTCATACACACACACATCCTCTCCCCAATTAACTAATTATGGTACAGTGGAAATATCTCTGGATTTTAAGTCAGAACACAGAGGTTGTGGATTCAAATCCCTCCTCTGCCAGTTATTATGTATGTGACACTGAAGGTCATTTTAACTCTGCAACCTCAACTTCTTCATCTATAGAAAAAGGGAGTTGGATTAGATGTCTTCTCTGCTGTCTTCCAGTTAAAAATCTATTATACTGTGATCCATGTGAGCTTGGGCAAGTCCCTTAACTTAGCCTCAGTTTCCTCATCTGAAAAATGAAAAAAATGAAAGAGTTGGAGCAGATGACCTCCAAAGTCCTTTTCTGTTCTAGAACTATGGTCCCATGACCTATGTTAGAGACATAGACTGTGCTCCCTGTGGTCTGTAGCTCTGATTCCTTCTTTGTAAAATAATTGGTTAGGCGAGATGATCTGGTAGTCTCTTTCAGCTCCAGATCCCATGACTCTATGACTCTGTCAGAAGGTAGTTTGGGAGAAAAGGGTGCAGAATGGGGCATAGTCAGGGGTTCAGGTGGAGAGAAGAGGGGTGCTGAACAGGCAAGGATAAATAACAATTTATCATAATTTTGCTGGACTGGTCCTGCTTTTTGTTATAGGGAACAACTTGCCACCAGTGCCTTCTCCCCACATCATCCTTTCCCAGGTCCTCACAGGTGGACTGTGCCCACAGGGGGCAAGCTCCAACTGAACTCCTTATCTCCAATTGGAGAAATAGAGCAAAGAGCTACCACTGTCGTAGCTCATCATTGGACCGTTATGTGTGTTGGAGGGGAGGAGGGGTCCATCTCTTGAGCTATTTCTATTTCCTTTCTCCATGACACTGCTGGCTGCTAGTTGCTAAGCAACAAGGAGTACTTATTTCCTTCCCTGGGGGGGAGGAAATGAAGAGGGAGCAGTCTAGGAGGGGGGAAAAGAGGATAGGAAAGATGCAAAAGGATTGGGCACTCTTGGGGACCTTGTTATAAGCATACAAATAGGCAACAGAGAGGCTCACAGTCAGGGATATTGAATTTGAGATAGGGAGACATGCACAAGTTACAAAGAGAGATTGAGGCAAAGAGGGACAAAGGGAGAAATGGAGTCACTAAGAGAGATGGGAATTGAAACCCAGGAGCAGAAACATCGAGGAAAGCAGGAAGAACAAGAATTTGGGTTGGAGACTCAGCCCAGCACATGGAAACAAGAGACAGATGCAGAGACATTGGGAGAATATTGCACACACACACACACACACACACACACACACACACACACACACACAGGAGCCCAGACTCAAGGTTGTCAAGAAGGAATAGGAAGGGGACTAATCCATCAATTAATCAATATACAAGGATAGATTAAGTGCTTATTATGAGCTAGGCACTGTCCTAGGTGCTGAGGATATAAGAACAAAAGTGAAAGGATACCAGGATACCTACCCTCAAGGACTTTATCTTTTAGGTTCACATGCTACTTTTTAAAATTAGAACTGCGATTTCATTGGGCAAAAAGAACTCCAAAGGAAGACATTTCCTTTACCCATGCAGATCTATACCTTCTCCATCCTAGAGCCATCAGGTTCAACTCAACCCAAAGGAGCAAACAGAGCTGAAGCAACTTGCTCATGATTGCACTGGTTATTGGATGCCAAAGGCAGGATTCGAACCCAAAGCCCCTGACTCCAGAACAAGTACTCTTCCCATTGCTCTCTTTCTGTACTCATCTGTATTGTGGAATGGATGGTTTGGATTAAAAAGTAGGGGTTGCAATAATCCAAGGATAGACCAAAACCTCAGGAGAAGGAACAGTGTCCAGTGGACAGCTTTCTTTCAACAAATGGGGGAACCAAGCAACCTCTAGATTTTCCTCTGAAATGAGGGGCCAAGAAATCTGTCCTGGTATGAGAATAAGAAGTTGAAGGGCTCTTTTTAAGTTGGGTTCTCCAGATGGGGAGAGGATATATGCGAGATGATTACAAAAGGTACCTTACCCTGCGTTTCATTGGGGAGAAAGGAGCTGCAGCAATATCATAATCATTATATAACACTTTATAGTATGCAAACACTTCATATACATTATCTAATTTAATTCTTTTGGTTTCCTTGGTTTTTTTTCTGGTGAGGCAAATTGGGTTAAATGACTTGTCCAGGGTCACACAGCTAGTAAGTGTCAAGTATTTAAGGTCAGATTTGAAGTCAGGTTTTCCTGACTCCAGGGTCAGCACTCCATCCACTATGTCCCCTAGATGCCCTTATCTAATTTGATTCTTACAAGTCTACTTCAAGGTAGGTACAGCGGAATACCCACCCTATGGATGGTGCTCAAGGAGGAGCTCATGATCATAGCTCCAGCAAGTGTCAGGGATGAGATCTGAACCTAGGTTTCTTTCCTACTCTCAACTAAATTAGACTGATCTCATGGGGACAATACAAGAGCTGGAAAGAGAGGCACCCATAGGCTTTTCTCCAAGGCACAGCCCCAAGCTCGGCTGACTTCCCAGGGAGTTTGCAAGGAGGGACAGAGTGGCGCAATGGAGCTAGGTCTGGGACCGAGCAGCAATACTGCTATTAATCACCTGTGTAACATCGGACAAGCCCTTTCCCCTCCATGGGCGCTGATGTCCTCCTATGACAAATGAGAGGGGGTGGATGAGATGACCTCCGAGGGCTCTAAATCTATGATCCTCCGAAAAGGTAACCTTAGAGAGAAGAACAGACAGCCACCTGAAGCAGCAGCAACAGCAGCGGCAGTGGCTGCAGGAAACAGATAAGGGAGGGAAAGTGAGTGCCATGCCAGTACGCCTCCCTGGAGGAGCTGGAGGTGGGGGGAGGGAAGACAATTCATAGAAGATGAAGGAAGAGGGAGAAGAGGGGAAATGAATTACTAATACACCAGGAGGAGAATGAAATGAACACTAGCCCCTGTAGCACTGAGAAGGTCAATCATTTTGGCACCTGAACCCCTGTGAGAGAGTCAAGGATGCACATTCAGAGGGAAGCCAAATTGCCCAATCTAATGAGCTTTTCTCACTCATCACCCTCTTCTTGCAGCATCTGATATTGTCGCCCACCTCCTGTGCCTGAAGGTCCTTTCCACTCTCAGCCTCATGGCCTGACCCTCTCCGAGTTTCCTTCCTCGCCACCTGACAGATCCTTCTCAGTCTCCTTTGCTGTCTCCTCCTCTTGTTGCACTAAGTGAGAGTTCTGGCCTCAGTCCTTTTCTCACTCTTTCTTGGCAGCATCATCCATTCCCATGGCTTCAATTATCACCTTGGTGGCTGATGAATCCTACATCGATATTTCCAGCCCTGACCTTTCCCCAGAGCTCCTGTCCCATACCTCCAGCTTGCTAGACATCTCCATCTGGAGGTCCTGGAATTTAAACAAGGCTGAGGTGTATTCACACTGAGATAGAAACCCAGCTGAGGCTACCTCCTCTCCTTCAGGCAAGATAAGGGAGCTGTGGATCTAGGATGACTATTGGAGAGAGATTATTTAGACTGGCATTGAACAGGGACCATCTTTCATCATCTTGGTGTACTGCCTGACCCTTCCTATTTATTACTTGTATCACCACAGAAAAGCCATTTGGGTCTTAGTTTCCTAATCTGGGAAATGAAAAGGTTGCATTAGATGACCTCTAAGTCCCCTTTTGGCTTCAGATTTAAAACTATGATCCAAGTATTTGTAGTAATTTTTTTAAAAATTACATTTATTTTAAAATTTTGAGTTCCATTACACTCATAAAAAGTCAGGCAAAACATAATAGACACTTAACAAGCATTTATATAAATGCTTGTTACTCTGGATCAGGTGCTGTGGATGAAAAGATAAAGGGAAAGGTACCTTGTCTCTGAGAAACTTACATTCTATTGCTAGGAGATAGGAAGGACACATTTGCACAGACAATTATAAATAGATTTTTTTTGAGGACGGAGAGAGAGCTGATAAGGCAATGATCCGGAAAGGCTTTTTGAAGCAGGTGGCACCTTGTAGTGCCCAACTGCCAATCATGGGTCTGTATGTTAGCCCTAGCATAATGATAAGTCTAGCAGGCTCACGCAGAGACTCGAAGGATGTCCAAAATGTAAGATCTCCCAAGGTTTCCTAGCTCCATGGAGAGTGAGTTCTATCTCAAAGAGGTCAATAGAGACATAAACCAAGAAAGGGATTCAGAAAGACAGGGATACATGGCACCCAGAGAGATGGGGATAGAGACACAAAGAAAGACAGGGATGATGAAACAGACACAAGGAGAAAAAGACAAATCCCTCATTGGAGACAATGAGTCAGAGACAGAGAGGGAGAGAGATGAACTTTGCTGAAACAGAAATCACCAGAGATACTGAGTCAGAGACAGGAACAGTGACATCTTCATTCATTCGTCCACAGCAGTATTCCTACTGTGTGATATTAGGGAAACAGAGACAAAACCCAAACTGCCCCTAATTTCCGAGAGCTTATACTTTATGGGGAAAATCAGGTAGCCTATACATGCCAAATCTATTCGAGGCTAGTTTGGGGGGGCCTTAGGAAGTAGGGAGCTGAGGCAAAGTCTCATTCTCCCAGGAGGCAGCTGAGCACTTAAGGATGCTGAGAGGATTCTAGGAGGTAGAGGAAGGGAGGGAATCCATGGAAGACAGTCCAAAGGCACAGTAAGAGGAATAGCAAGTATGTCATTCTGGCTTGATCACAGAGTGGGAGGAGAATCCCAAACTCACAAGAGTTGATGATAAAATTTTCAGTGTGAACATATAGATCTCAGACATCAGAAAACACCCCAAATGAAATTTTAACTGACTTTTTGTCTAGATTGCCTAGACTTAATAAAGTGATTGAGAAAATTTTTAGTAATACAGATTAGACTTTAAAGTATATAATCCATGGGGTGGAGCCAGCTGTTGAACACTCACCACACACCATTGGGACTGATGTATAATATTCTTGGAAAGGTAGAGTGGAACTGGATGATGAAGGACTTTAAAGGCCATAAAGGAATTTTTATTATATCCACAAGGCAGGAGGGAGCCAGTTGAATTTCTCTGAACAAGCAAGTGACTTTTGTTCTAGGAATATAGGGAGAAAAACAGGGATGCAAAGAAAGACGGTAACTAGAAAAATAAATGATATTCAGGATTGAAGAGGACTAAAAGATCAGAGACTTGGAAAAAACAAAGACATATTGAAAATCAGAGAAGGAAATGTGAGGAAAAAGAAAATGAGGAGAAAGAGTCAGACTCCAGGTATCCCTGTTTCTCTGGATCACAGTCATCTCTGAATTCTGCTGGGATCTTGCCACTTAGCCTAAGCCCCTTCCATAAACCTCTAGTTCTACATGGATAGGGGCCGAGGGATCAGAGAGCCCAAGTGATCAGAGATGCTGTGGCCATACCTGATGTGTTCCCCCTAAACTTCTTTACATCAAGAGCTCAGAAGAAATTCAAGCTGATGTTTTCAGAAGCCCCAAGTCAGGAAACATATTAGCCCTAGCTGGCTTTACCTAGCCCATGGTAATAGCCACAATCTGAGCTCATTCCTGGGTCCTCCTCATTTTCCTCCTTCTCTTTCCCTCCTCCTCCTTTCTCAATCTCTCTCAATCTCCCTTTCCCCCCCTCTCTCTGCATTTGTCTCTTTTCTCTCTGTCTCTGTGTCTCTCTCTTTCTCTCTCTGTCTGTCTCTCTCTCCTCCCATTGGGGCTTTCCAGGTCAAGTCCCCTAGCAAGGAACTAAGAAGCTGGAGCTATCCCAGCCCCACCTGAGCACAGATTAAGTCATGAAGCTCTAATTTAATGCCTGCTGACACAGGGGACCTGCTTTCTTCATAAGCCAAGAGATCTGTTAAAGAGCCAGTGTTCTGTTTTCTGACCCTCCTGTCTGAATTTATTAAAAATCCAACCCATCAGGATCCTACTCCTTCCCTGCCCCCAAAACTTATTACACCCAAATGTTGAGCAGCCACTTTTTCTCTTCTCCCTATATTAAAACTGAAAAATATTGGGGGGGATGCATGGTCTGCAGGACAGAGTAAGGACCAGGATGATAAAAAAGGGCATGTGGTACAACCCATCCCTTCCTGATGAAGATTAATTGGAGGTGAAATAGCACATCTGTAGCTCGGGGGGCCAATCTGCTTTGGAAACCCTACCGACAGCCAGGGAAGACTGTTCTGCTAATGAGATAATCACTCATAGAGAGATGGCAGCTGGGGGAGGGGAGGAAACTGGTGGTGAGGGGATTGCTAGCAAAGACTTTAGGGAAACCCATCAGTTGTGTTTGGAGGTAAAATGGTCCTTGCTGGTGTCAGTAGATGGGCATAGGCAAGGAAAAATGTCAGTGAACAGATGGTCTCTCTCCCTCTCACATGCACATCCACATCCATGCGATTTAACTGGAAAACTTGCATAGGGAACAGCCTAGGGCACATGTAATGAAGAAGATTCATTCCCTGCCCTCTGGGAGCATCTGGTCCAAAGGAAAAGTTCCATCTGGGGATGGAGTCCAGCCTCAGGGAAAGAAGGGAGCTCCTCTGATGAAAAGAAGGGTAATGGGTGAGACAGTCAACTCTCCCTCATGAGTGCTAAGAGCATAGGGAAAGGCATGGATAATTCAAAGCAGCAGACAATTTAAAAAATGGTCCCTGGCTGTGAGTAGCATTATAGGATTTTGTTTGCCAAAGGTCTCCTTTCCTAACTGACTTTTCTCAGCATGGAAGTAAAACAGGTTCCTGCCACAGATGGAGGCAGGAAATGGGGAGTTGACCCAGAAAAGAAAAGCAAGTTAAAGAGGAACGAAGGAGTTTAAGGGTGAAAATTTGATAAGGATTCTAAAAAGTGGATAATTCCAATGCAAATGATAGTGGAGAATTTGTGGTGGTGTCTCTCTGACTCGCTAATAATACGTAAATGGATAATTAAATCAAAAAGAGTTTATCACTCATTTGCTATGTGCTAGGCACTGTGCTAAGCTCTGGAGATAGAAATACAAAAATGAGACTGTCCTTGCCTTCAAAGAGTTTATTTTCTAATGTTTAGGTAGAACCATAGAGCACCGGGCCTGGAGTCAAAAAGGCTCATCTTTCCGAGTTCAAATCTGGCCTCAGACATTGACAAGCTTGGTGACAGACTGCATGTCTGTTGCCTGAGAACTAGCCTAGGTTCAGATTGGCCCACAGAGTCTCTTTGCCACAGCAGCTCTCTATAGCTAGACTATACTCCAAGTCATACTGTCCAAGTCATTTAACCCTGTTTGCCCCAGTGAATTGGAAAAGGAAATGGCAAACCACGTCAGTATTCTTGTCAAGAAAACCACAAACATGGGCACAAAGAGTGAGACATGACTGAAAACCAACTGAACAGCAACACCAAAAAGGCACTATGCTAAGTTCTGGGGATACAAATGCAAAAGTGAGACAGTTCTTGTCCTCAAAGAGGGAAAGCTCAATAAGCTCAAAGAATTTATATTCTAAGAAATAAAGATAACACTTATAAGAGAGTGGTACCAGGGAAAGGTATTTTGGTCTTGAAGTCATAGAAATGGGGCAAAAGGCTGTCACATAATATCCTTTCCAAAAGCAATGGCAATGTGCATTCTAGGCACTTCACACCCCCTCAGAGGCTATCTAATCCAACTTCAGCATTTTATAGTTGAGGGAATTGGGAGTTTGAATGACTTGTCCAATATTATTACATAGTTAGAAAGATCAGAGGCAGGATTTGAAACCAAGTCCTCTGATTCTCAAGTCAACTCTTATTTCTGTATCATGTATTCTAAACCCTGGCCTAATATACTAACAAGAATCCAGCCCTCTGGGGCAGCTAGGTGGTGCAGAGGATAGAGCGCCAGCCCTGAAGTCAGGACTTGAGTTCAAATCTGATCTCAGACACTTAACACTTCCTAGCTGTGTGACCCTGGGCAAGTCACTTAACCCCAAATGCCTCAGCAAACAAACAAAATAAAATAAAAGAAAAGGAAGAATCCGGCCCTCACCTAAAAATGTATAGTCTAGTTACAGAGAGCTGCTGTGGCAAAGAGACTCTGTGGGCCAACCTGAACCTAGGCTAGTTTTCAGGCAACAGACATGCAGTCTGTCACCAGGCCTGTACTCAAAACTATTCCAGTTTAGTAACGTTTCCAAAATCTGCCAGAGTTTGTGATCAATGAACAGCGCCTTCAAGGAGTCAGGGTGACCTCTATACCACAATGAGGCAAGAGAGGAAGGTTTTTGTAGATTCTTAGAATTTAGTAGATGCTTAATAATTGTGGAATTGAATTAGATTGATCCTCCTTAGCCAGCTACCTTGAGATTGTCTGTGGGTGCAGAATTGAATGTGTCTATCTTTGATTTATCCCCAAATCAACTGGAACTGGTTTGAGGATTGTCTACATCACTTCCCCCTCTTATCCTACTCCCAAAACAGATAATTGAGAATTAACTATAAGCCCCCAATCTCCTCAAGTTCCCAGGATTCATCCATCACCACAGACAGCACATCCCACTAGAGGTGACATCCCTCACTCCCCTCAAGCTGCTGCAGCAGACACATTGATTGCTACAGTTGATGTCATCCTGGAATCTGAAGTAACTTCCTCCTTAAGATTCTGTTTATTCTTTCACTTTCCCCAATGTTTTCTGAGCTCCCCAATCCCTTGTTAGCTGGAATCAACTGTGAGTCCTTTGACAGTGCAGCCTGGGGCATCTCACATGCTGAATCCAATCACTTTGGGTTTATTCTCTTCCATTCACAAACAAACACATATACACACAAATACCCATACACTATCACAATTGCCTCTCCCTCCCATCAAGTGATATATAGCCCTCTCTACAGTCTCCTTTATTATATCCTTTCAACATTCACTCTACGCTGACCATTTCTGCAGGTCACATACATTCATTCGATTTAGTGAGTCCCATTAATTTCCCTATTAAGGTATCTCTGCAGGTCCCTCAAAGAAAAAAAAAAAAAAAAAAAAAGAGTTGCATAGCTCACTCCTGTGGAGGGAACTGTCCACGGGTCCTAGGTGCTGAAACCTCATTCATTCCTGTCCTATCTAGTTCAGGGGAGGGCCAGCACCAGTCTTCCTGATCTATATCTTGAGAGATGACTCTGGAGGAGAAAGTGATACTGCTGACTCTACACAGCCCTCCCTCACTTAAGTCCAATTCACTTGCATGTTATGACATCACTTCCCTGATGTCATGGTCCTCTTCAAGAATGAAGGAAAAACAACAACCTCTGTGAGAAGAGCTGCCCCACTGGGAACCCAACTAAAATTGATCATTTAGGCAACATAGTTCTTTCTTCCTTCCCTCCTTCCTTCCCTCCCTCCCTCCCTTCCTTCTTTCCTTCCCTTCCTCCCTCTCCCCCTCCCTCCTCCCTCCCTTCCTCCCTTCCTTCCTTCCTTCCTTCCTTCCTTCCTTCCTTCCTTCCTTCCTTCCTTCCTTCCTTCCTTCCTTCCTTCCTTCCTTCCTTCCTTCCTTCCTTCTTTCCTTCTTTCCTGTCCACATAGTATTCCATTCCCTTATCTTGGGTGCTCTGCCCAAAGGAATATAATTTTTTGATTGCTGAAACCTCCCAAGGTATCTTGGGGGTTCACATTTCTTTCTTAAGAATCATGCTTTAAACTCAAATCACTTTAGCTCCTATTGATTGACCAACAATAAATCCCAAGCCAAATCCTATCTGGTCAGGGTTTGGGCCCTAGTTGACTTAGAGTGAATGTAAATAGCAATTGTTTTTATTTTGGCCAGAAATCTTAAGGATTTCCAAGAGTAATTGTTTTATGACTAGGTAAAAGAGCTCATTTTTGCCTCAATTCTTACCTAGTCTTTATAGCTGAATGGATTTTTTTTTTTTTTTTGCCTCGGCTAAACTGAGACCTGTTAAGGACCTTAGCTTAAAAAGGTCAATGTCTCTTATTGCATCCAGGACCATCTCTACTTGTCGTGATCTATAGCTTGCCACTGGACCCCAATGATTTTGCACAGCCCTCCCTCATTTAAATCCAATTCATTTTCATGTCATGACATTTCCTCCCTGATGTCATGGTCTTTTTTTGAGAACGAAGGACAAATAACAACTCTAGTTCAGGGACTTATAATATGTCCCACATCTTCTAGAAGAGGTGGGTTTCTGAATTATCCCCTCTGCTGTGACTTGCCGCTTGTATGCCAATATATGTTCCTACCCCCTTATTCCAATGCCCATAATTTAATCCGTCACTTCCGAAAGTTGGAAGCACTTAGGACTCAAAATAAAGTTTTACATGTATAATTTGAAAACTCAAAACTTTGAAAACTCTCTTTACTCTTTTAGCCTCCAACTTTGGTCATGGTTGTGGCAGCCACACTCTGTCTGAGCCCTATCCTGGTCCTGTAAGGTGTAGGATCAGGAAATGAAAACTTAGTGGGAAGAGACTAATTGACACATGAAGAACCATCTCCTTCATTTCCTAACAACGAGGAAAAGCATACAGCGATGCTGACACCCACTGGGTTAGGCAAAGTTTTCTCTAAATGTGATTTTCAAGGCTAGAAGGCCTCTCTATGGTCAGAGAGAAATGGTTTTTGCCTGTAATATTCCATAGCACATGCAGAAACACAGCTGCAGGGCTAGTCCCAAACTGCTTATAGCACTTTCTTTCTCTTTTCTGGGCTACTTTCTTTCAGAGCCTCCTCTTACTTGCCCAAATATGAAGATACAGGGTAGGAATGTGTGAGATATATGCAGGAGATTGAGATTGCTTAGCTAGATTAAAAGGAAAGAAAAAAAAAAGATGAAGTTGGTGATATGAGAATGGAACAGGGGTGAGGCAGCTGGAGAAGGAGTTTCTAATTCCATATAAAGTGTTTGGATTTAATCTAATAGGCAACAGGGAGTTGTTGTAGATTCTTTTTCTTTTTTTTTCCTGAGGCAATTCAGGTTAAGTGACTTGCCCAGGGTCACACAGCCAGGAAGTGTTAAGTATCTGAGACCAGATTTGAACTCAGGTCCTCCTGACTTCAGGGCTGGTGGTCTATCCACTGCGCCACCTAGCTGTTCCCTATTGTAGATTCTTGAGGAAGTGATTGACATGAGATATAATAGGAAGGTATTCTCAAGGAAGTATTTGAGACCAGAGTCAGATTTTATTGATTTGGGAAGTTCCATCTCCCCTTTTTCTCTCAGTTGCTATGTTTAGACCCACTTGATTTTCTCTTCCATTTCCATTTCCATTTCCAGAACTTAGCTCATTGGCTGGAATTAAATTCTCATCCTTAACAGTGAATTCTCATCTCTTCCCCACAATATTGCAGCCCATCTTAGATGTTAAACTCTTTTTCTCCACACTGAGCCTCCTGCCTAATGATAAACCTGGCCCTGAGTACTCATCTCTGAACCTTTTATTCTAAGCACTGAACCTCCACCATGGAATTGAGCCCCAAACTAGCACATTAACCTTTATCCCCTTCACTAAGCCCCATACCCCACAATGAATAGCCATTGAAGTGAGCACTCAGAACCCCCTCCCAAATATCCTAAGCCCTCACTCCTTCACTGAACTATCATTGACTCTGTTTACATTCCCAGAACTGAACTTCTATATTCCATTGTGAGCATCCATTGTGAGCACCATCCTTCATCCCTGGCCCTGGAGTCCTAAACACTGAGTCTCTGCGGCTCCCACTCCTGACCCTGAGCCTCCAGTGTTCCTTCTGGGATCCCAGCCCCAGCTCCGAGCCTTCATCCCTAACAGTTAATCCCTTCCACATCTGAGCCTCACAGCCTTACTTAGCATGCAGCCTTCATCCCTGCATGAAGATGCATCTTCGTCTCCCATCCCATTCCACACCCACCCCGCATCCCTGGCTGCCACCGGTTCCTCTTTGTTTCTTTGGTCTCCACCCTGCTCCACTGCTCTGTGATCCTATCGCCACTCTGAAATAGACACTCCCCCCTTGGGGCCTGAGATCGGCATCATGAGTTCTTGCCAATTATTCCAGCAGCAGCGTGGGAGGAGGAGGAGGAGGCAGACGTTGGACACAGGCCTGCTCTCCCTGCTCCCAGCTCCTTTGGCCGGAAGGCACCCAGAGGCAGACACCTGCCCCCCTTCCTCCAGAACATTCCCTCCCTCCCTCCCTCTCTCTTCATCCCTCCAGCAGTGGCCAGTCCCCATTCATATTCTGACTGGGCCTCTGAGGACAAGAGGTCTCTGCCTTCACCCTGTGCATGTCTCTGCATAAATACACATTAACCATCATTAACCAGCTGCTGACACATCTATCAGAATCCCACCGAATCCTCATCGATTCTCATAATTGAAACATGGGGGAATCGATGCACTTTATCAAAATGCACGGGTTTGCCTCTCCCTTCTCCCTTGTTCTCCCCCCTGTCCCTCTCAGCACTGGCTCAAGAGTTCAGTTTAAAGGAGAAGCAAGAAAGCCTGTGGGTTGTTCAGCGAGGAAATAGACCCATTTCCCCGGTGAGGGAAGCTCCCAGCCCTAGGGATGTGGCGGTGTCCATTAGGGGCCACGGCATGTCTCAGCTTGGGAGGAAAAGAAAAAGTGAGCTAAGCTGCCTCATTCAGGTAGCGGGGGCTAGCATGACCAGGGTTGGGGGCTGCGGGTGATGGGAATAATAACCCTGATCCTGTTTACAAAGAATTCTCTTCACAACAACCCAGGAGGTAGATAGCACAGGTGTAATTGTCCATAACTGAGGTTTGGATACACAAAGTGGCTATTTAGCTGCCCAGTGGCAGAGGGAACAGGACATAACGTCGAGGCTGAGAGCACTGGGAGGTTCTCCAGGGTGTGTTAGAGGCACTAAAGGGTTCAAGGGGAAGCAATTTAAATTTGTCTCCACTCTGGGAGGGGACTCAGTGCTGACACTGGGGCACAGGGTCGGTCGGGGGCCTCAGAGCTAAAGATGAAGGCTCAGAGTTAAGAACTGGGTTCAGGGTTAAGGATGGGGACGTAATACATGAGAAAGGAGCTTTGTGCTTCAGCATCAGAGACGGAGGTCTGGTACAAATGATGGGTGCTCAGGATTGAGACCGGAGAGTCAGGGCTGGAGACAGGGTCCGGCGCTCATTTCTGGGAATGTGGGTATGAATGTGGCGGAGGAGGAATCATAAGAGGGTCCTTTACAAAAGCTAAGGAACATCTAGGCAAGGCCCCTGGATTTCTTATAACTTCATGGCCCCTACCAAATCTCTGAGCCAGAGCCAGAGCTAGAACCTCATTAGGAAGACAGGAGACCAGAGAAGACCATCTCTCTGGAAATGAGCTCATTCCTTTCAGCTTAGCCAAGTCTCTGAGACAGAGCTGGGACTAAAACCCCATTAGGAAGACCTCCTGAAGACCAAAGCAGATGATCTGTCTGGAAATGAGGAACTCACTCCCTGCAGCTCAGCTAATCTCTGAGCTTGAGCCAGAGCTAGAACCTCATTAGGAAGACAGGAGGCCTCCTGAAGACTAAAGCAGACCATCTGTCTGGAAATGAGGAGCTTACTCCCTGCAGCTCAGCCCTGCTCTGGGGTCTACACACACACAAACACATTCACCTTTTGGAGACCTTGCTTATTTGTGTGCAAAATGAAAAGCTTAGAATACTCCTCAGGTCTCTTCCAGTCCAAATGCATGATTCTAAGTCCCAGGGCAGGCCAGGGAGTGGTGCTGTTATCAACAAGGGGGTGACAGAACTCCTCCCCACCCCAAAGCAGAAAAGCAATAATCTCACCTTGGCCTGCAGAGGGTAGGGGGAGACTAGAGAGACAAAGGTCAGTTGGATCAAAGGAAAAGTAAATCAATGAGGTTAAAAAATGGGCAACCGGAAGTAAGGAAACATGGGTTCTAATTCCAGCTCTCCCCCTAATTAACTTTGGCTTTTGGCAAGTTCCTCCCCTTGGTTTCCTTATCTGTGAAATAAAGGAGTGAAAAAAGGATCTCTGAAATCTCTCTGATTTAATGACACTTTTTAATGCCTGAGTATTCAAAAGACAGGGTTTTTTTGGAGTGGGGGTGCAGAGAAGGGCAGGGCTTGGGTTTATGTCTTCATTGATATAGAGAACTGTCAGTGAGGCATTTCTGCCACCAAAACACATTGGCACCTGCCTGGAAGCTTAGCCTTCCCCTGGGGGTGAGTGACTCGCCTGGGGTCATAGCACCAGTATGTCTCAGAGGCAGGACTCAGCTGGTTCTGGCTCCAAGGACAGCCCCCAATGACAGTCGCCTCGAATAAAGAGTGGCCTAAATTGGATGACAGATTTGGAGCTAGGAATGAGGGACTTTAGGGGTCATTGATCTTGGTAGTATCTGATTTAGAGTTGAAGCCATTGTAGCAATCAGCTCACCCCCTCAATTTTACAAAGAAAAAACCAAAACCCAGAAAGGAAGTCACTCAGGGAGTAAATGATAGCATCAGGAATCAGAATTTCTGATTCCAAACCCAGTTCCATTCCAATGTTGACTAAGCCCATTTTACAGCTGAGCAAACTGATCCCTACAGAGGGTAAGAACCATTCCCAAACGTAACAGGGTAGCCAAATCCTACAATTGTTATGCTCCAATTTAAAAGAAGCTCGAGTCAAAGGATTGTAGATGTAAGGCTGGAAGGCAGCCTTAAGTCCAAGTTCTCCATTTTACAGATGAGGAAACTGAGGCCCAGAGAGGTTTAAAGAAACTTTCCCTGAATTTGCATGCAGGTCTTCCAGATCCTTCACTCTACCCTCTCTACCATGAGACCTGGATGAGATTCTCAGCCTTGTCCCTGTGGGGATAAATGCATCCCCATATTTAACCCACGATCACGACCACAGCAGGACCTGCATGGATCAGACTCCTGGACACCTACCCTGAGTCCCAGTCTCCCCCACTTTCTGCCTGGTGTGCAACCCCTCCCCTCCCCCCAGACTACAGGAGCACGAGAGACAAGAGCAGCAATTTTTCCATTTGTTTTCCACCACGGCCTGATTTCTTTTGATTTGACCCGGATTTCTTCCAGGCCCCAGGCCCAGAAGCTTTCGCATATTTTCTCGGAGTTGTCCAAAGAAGATTTGGAAGAGAATCGAGCTAGAGAAACGTTCCCGCCCCCGCCTCCTCATCCCCATCTTCCTCCACCCTCATCCTGAAAATAGCAGAGGGGAACTTGGGACAGAGCTAGCTGGCTGATGCCGCCTTCCCAGGGCTCGCTGCCACCCCGCGGCCCCATAGCAATAGTGACATTGGAAAGGACAAAGACTGTGGCTCCCGGCCAGGACCATGGACAGAGGTCCGTGGCTGGCTCTCAGCTTGGCTGCTGAGAGAAGGAGGGCAGGGAACGGGGTAGCAAGCCTGTTCCCTTGCTGGCAAAGACCCCTAGGGCCAAAACCCCTTCCTGGCCTGGGGCCAGACCCCCTTCCTGGCCCAGGGCCAGCTGAGCCTTTCAGCATCCTCTGCCCTGATGATCCACATCCACCTCTCCACAAAGAGCATCGCTTTCAGCCTGGCCTGGCTCCCCACTCCAAAATGGAGCGTCCTTTTCCCCAGGACTTGGGATTTTGTCAATGAGGGGGATTCCTCTCCTATTGATGCAGCTCAGGGCCTGCTGTGCAACTTACAATATCCAATAAAAATAGACAATATTTATATAGTATTTACCATGTGCCTGGCACTGTGCTTTATAATGTTGATCTCATTTGATCATCACAACAACCCTGGGAAGTAAGGGCTATTATTATCTCCCCCCCCCCTTTTTTTTTCTTTTTTTACAAATGAGGAAAATGAAATAAACAGAGGTGAGGTGATTGGTCCAGATCACACAGCTAGTGTTTGAGGCCACATTTGAACTCCAGCTCCTGTGCTCTAGCTACTTTATGCCCAGAGCTCCTAAAACCTTACAGAATTTCCTGGGATACAGATTAATGACTTCACCAAGGTCACACAGCCAAAATACGTGAGAGATAGGACTTGAACTCAGGGGCCCATTTTCTAGCCACTATATTCAGATACTGCTTACTTATCTTGTTCTTACCTCTGCCACTTAGTACCTGTGTGACCCTGTGGGCAACTCATGTCCTTTCTTTGAGCCTCAGTTTCCATTTCTGTAAAGTGAGGAGAACTGGGGTTTTTGGGGTATTTTTTTTTAGTTTTGTCCTCTTTGTGCAACTTTGCAGAGATGCAGGAGTGACATGCTTTTTTTTTTTTCTTCAGATCATTTGACAGATGAGAAAACTGAGGTAAACAGGGTTAGGTGACTTGCCCAGAGTCACACAGCTAGTATTGAACTGAAGGAGAAAAGTCTATCTGACTTCAGGCCGAGTGCTCTTTCTGTTCACTACACTATCACATAGCAGCCCTAGGGCTGTCCTAGACTAGCTCTTAAAATTCCCTTTAGCTATGACAACCTAGTTTATAAGCCCTCTTATGTTAACAGTATCTATCTAATGTCACTCTAGCATCCCCTTGATCACTGTTGATTTTGCTTCCTTCTGAATAAGTCTTTTTCTCATGTGGACTCTCAGAGCTGGAGCTCTTTGAAGATAGGGCTGACTCACCCTCATGGATCAATCAATTAACATATATGAAGCACCTCTTAAGTGTCAGGCACTGAGCTGGGTGCTGGAGACTCAAAGACAAAAGTCAAATAGTCCCTATTCTCAGGAAGCTTACATTCTACCAAGGGAGATAAATATGTGCATATGCATGTACGTAGAGAATACATAAAAAATAAATCAAAAGCAGTTTTGAGAGGGAAGTCACGTGTGAGAGAGAGAGGCAGAGAGATGGAGAGAGTCGGACAGAGACAGACAGAGAGGCAAAAATGGAGACAGAGACACAGAAAGAGATAGAGAGACCAACAGAGAGACAGAGACAGAGACAGAGACACAGAAAGAAAGAAAACAGAGAGACAAAGATGGAGACAGAGACAGAGACACAGACAGATGGAGACAGAAACAGACAGAGAGAGAGAGAGACAGAGAAACAGAGCAGAGACAGAGAAAGACAGAGAGAGAGAGAGAGAGAGAGAGAGAGAGAGAGAGAGAGAGAGAGAGAGAGAGAGAGAGGCATGAGGTTAAAGTCCCTGAGAGTGGGGCAGACAAAAAGAGGGGGTCCCACAAAATTAAAGGTTTCCTGATAATAGAAACTGTCTCCCCAATAAACTAGAGTCTTTGAACAGCTCTTCCTTACTCATCAGATAGACTTCACCATGTGAACATGTATCCTGAAAACTCAGTCCTCCCCCTTTCCGTGGTCACTATCACTTGTGGTCAGTTCATGGGGGGCATCAGATTACAGGGAAAAGTTGGGCCAGCGTGGCTTTCATGGGTGCTCCCCTTGACTTTTCTCCTTCCCTTGAGGGCATAACTGATGGACCCTGGTCATCCGGGCTAGCTACATCAAGCACCACTGAGGTTACTGAGCGAA